>NC_087158.1:13710799-13723299 GCF_035594125.1 Scylla paramamosain
AATAAACTGTAAAAAGACAGCCAGCCAGCCATTATGAAAATTAGATGAATGGATGAATGCATGAATGAGTTTGAGTGAGTGAGTGAGTGAGTGAGTGATATGGACTTGGTTAGTTAGTTCATTTACCAACACAGAATACACAATGGCAACATTCAGACGCGTTTTAAATGTCCGACAAAGGCTTTATTAATTTATTATGAAACACACACCCACCCACTCACATGCACTGATTTTGACAACAGTCGAATTATTTAGATTACGGTGCATTATTTCAGGACGATGTGGAATGATTGCGTGAGTCAAGCTAATAAACTAAAATTACAAAATGTCCTGGCCTTTATTTTAATTTTATTTCCTATTTGATCAGACTTACAAATTACTAACGAAACTATATATAAAAAAAAAAAAAAATCTTGCTCAGTTAGCGCTTCCTAAAATAGCGAAAGAGAAAATGATTCAAAATCTCACCGTCTTACTATTGAAAATGTCACAGGCAAATATATATATACATGAACAAATGAAGAGAAACAAAAAAAGGAAAGACGGAAAGAGTTACATGGTAAATGTAAAAAGGAAACAAGTTCAAGCTGAAATGATAAAAGTAAATAGACTAACTGATAAACGAGCACGAAGATAATTAGATAGGAAGATATATAGACAGATAGATATATAGACAGAATGATAGATAGATAGACAGCCAGACAGATAAATAGACAGAAATAGATAAATACACAGATAAATATACAGATAGACCATATATAAATGCATAGATAAAATAGACATAAATAAGTGAATAAATGTAGAAATAAATATGCAACTGTCCATCACTTGTTATAAAATACACACATGAATAATTAACGAACGCCAAAGTGCATTAACGTAACCATTAATTGAACGGAAGTTACTCGTAAATCTCTGAATGAAACTTGGTGAATATTTTGCAAAACATTGACATTTCCATTGTGTGTGTAATTTGGCAGAACAATTAGCATACTTATGAACATACAAGCATACACACACACACACACACACACACACACACACACACACACACACACACACTTGTTTTATCTTAGTTTCTATTTTTTTTTATATATATATTTTCTTTCAATAATATTTCAGAGTAAAAAAAAAAAAATATCGTTAACTTTAGATTGACATATGACTGATAACTTCATAATTTCTTCTCTACCACATTTCATCGTATAATTGTCTCACTATTACTACAACTACTACATTACTACAGTTACTACTACTTCCATGATGACTAACATATAAAAATGTTCCTTGTTCTCAGTGCAGAGTACACCACACTTCACTACTGTCACTTGGCGGGAGGACTTACGTGAATTGAGAGTATTAGATTCTTTTGTTATTTTTCTAGTGTTCCTTTTCCCCCTCGTGTGCGCCCCTCGCCCCTGATGCCCCTGAGGATAAGCATTTCTTTGACAGTGATCGCAGGAATCCTCTTTTATAATGAACTTTTTGGGAGTGACAGACTTTTTTTTTATTTCTTTTTTATACAAATGGCCAGACTTTTTGACATGTAGGATTAAAAAAAAAAGAATTCAGTCAATCCAGAGCTTAAAGGTTTATCATTTACTCTAGAATTAATCATAAAGACACTTGATCTTAATCTATCAGCTTTCATGGCACACTCTTTGTAACAGGGAATGCTTACCAAATTTGTTACAAAAATCATCGCAGTATTTTTTTTTTTTTTTATGTAAGAGGGACACTGGCCAAAAGAAAAAAAAAAAAAAAAGCCCACTGAGATGCCAGTCCCATAAAAGGGTCCAAAGCAGTAGTAAAAAATTGAAGGATAAGTGTCTTGAAACCTCCCTCTTGAAAGAATTCATGTCATAGGAAGGTGGAAATACAGAAGCAGGCACGGTATTCCAGAGTTTAACAGAGAAAGGGAAGAATGCTTGAGAATACTGGCTAACTCTTGCATTAGAGAGGTGGACAGAATAGGGGTGAGAGAAAGTAAGTCTTGTGCAACGAGGCCGCGGGAGGAGGGTGAGGTATAAAGTTAGCAAGATCAGAAGAGTAGTTAGAATGAAAATAGCGGTAGAAGATAGCTAGAGATGCAACACTGCGGCGATGAGAGAGGGGCTGAAGACAGTCAGTTAGAGGAGAGCAGTTGGTGAGATGAAAACTTTTGATTCCACTCATACCCTTCTAGAAGAGCGGTATGAGTGGAACTCCCCACACATGTAAAGCATACTCCATACATGGACGGGTAAGGCCCTTGTACAGAGTTAGCAGCTGAGGGTGGGGGATGAGAAAAACTGGCGGAGACGTCTCAGAACACCTAACTTCAAGGAAGCTGTTTTAGCTAGAGATAAGATGTGAAGTTTCCAGTTCAGATTATAAGTAATGGACAGACCGAGGACGTTCGGAGTAGAGGTGGGGGAGTTGAGTGTCATTGAAGAAGAGAGGATACTTGTCTGGAAGGTTGTGTCGAGTTGATAGATGGAGGAATTGAGTTTTTGAGCCATTGAACAATACCAAGTTTGCTCACCCCCAATCAGAAATTTTAGAGAGATCAGAAGTCAGGCGTTCTGTGGCTTCCCTGCGTGAAATGTTTACTTCCTGAAGGGTTGGATGTCTATGAAAAGACGTGGAAAATTGCAGGGTGGTATCATCAGCGTAGGAGTAGATAGGACAAGAAGTTTGGTTTAGAAGGTCATTGATGAATAATAAGAAGAGAATGGGTGACAGGACAGAACCCTGAAGAACACCACTGTTAATAGATTTAGGAGAAGAACAGTGATAGTCTACCACAGCAGCAATAGAACGGTCAGAAAGGAAACTTGAGATGAAGAAATTACAGAGGGAAGGATAGAAGCCGTAGGAGGGTAGTTTTGGAAATCAAAGCTTTGTGCCAGACTCTATTAAAAGCTTTTGATATGTCTAAGGCAACAGCAAACGTTTCACCAAAATCTCTAAGAGAGGATGACCAAAACTCAGTAAGGAAAGCCAGAAGATCACCAGTAGAGCGGCCTTGACGGAACCTCTATACTGGCGATCAGATAGAAGGTTGTGAAGTGATAGGTGCTTAAGAATCGTCCTGTTGAGGATAAATTCAAAAACTTTAGATGGGCAGGAAATTAAATCAATAGGACGGTAGTTTGAGGGATTAGAACGGTCAACCTTTTTAGAAGCAGGCTAAATGTAGGCAAACTTCCAGCAAGAAGGAAAGGTAGATGTTGACAAACAAAGCTGAAAGAGTTTGACTATGCAAGGTGCAAGCACGGAGGCACAGTTTCGGAGAACAATAGGAGGGACCACATCAGGTCCATAAGCCTTATAGTTTATTCTGCTTTGTATCGAAAGTCTTAAGGTTCATCATCTACACTAGTGTCAATAATAATGAATTTGTCCTTTTGTCCGTCATTTTTCACGCTGCACTCCTTTTAACAGTGGACGAGGCTTTCCCAGCTCATCCCAGCACTCGCCCCAGGCTGCATTCATCAATACGGCATCGTCCTTCACCGCTAATCCAAATAAATGACCTGAGTATCTATAATCAGATGTCATTTCCCTTAATTGCTCGTATACTGACCACTGTATCAATATTTACGACGATGCAATGAGGGGATGTAAATGCCAATCGCCTCACCTCACTCCAGGCATTTATTGCAACACAAGTAAAATACACCTGTAGAGCTTTTAATATCATGCAACATTACCTACTCACAACCTGGAGAGTCCACGCCTCAGTTTTTTCAGCCCTGAACAATCTGTTATAAGCCGTGCTGGTGCTAATGGATGAAAAAGACAGGTTGTGCAAGGGTCTGTGTATAAAATGTAGCGTAATGACGGTAAAGTCTGGAATGCTCTGCCAAATTCTCTTTTTGTGCTTTTCTGAGACTTGAACACTTTTAACCCTTTTACTGCAATGGGAGCTTTCCCCAACTCTCGTAGCACTGTAGAAATTGTTTGCATGAAGACACGGGAGGGAGAACAGAAAATAGGATGTTAATTTATCTAATTTATTTATTTTATTTTATTTATTTATTTATTTTATTTTATTTTATTTTATCTTTTTTTTTTATACTACAGAAATAGCACAGAAAAGAGAGAAAAACGTGCCTAAAAAGTTATAGGGGAACATTTGTCTAACAGTGAAGGGGTTAATTACGAGAGGAGTATCAAACCGTCGCCAAAACTAACTTGGCTAATCTCTCATCTAGTCAGAACAGTGCTGACGGTTCACTTGACTGTGCGTCCACATCGTTATGAACAACCTCTGTTACACAATAAATCACTGTTCCCATAGTCACCTATATACAGCTTTTGAGGCACTAAGATTTGTACAACAGCCTTTTTAAATCTACGGATCCTTAGGTTTATACTGCAGACTCTTGAACAGTTTTGTAGCCTAGAGAAGACGAAAATAACCGACCATTTTTCTCTTTTCTGCGTGCCCATGCAAAGCAATACTTCACGGTGCTTGGAATGTCAACAAACGTCGGCCGCAGCAGTCATATTGTTAATAAAATGACGTACTTCCCTGACACATAATCCACACAGCATATAATATCATATACAAATTTTTTTATTTAGTGAAGACAATATTAATCAAGCAGAATAAACGATAACATCACAACTAACAACCGGCATCAACGTGGGAAATAACAACACAAACACAATAGCATTTGTTTAGATTCAGGAATGCATTTGCACGGCTTGATTCAGTTCAGTGCAGTAAATTGATGGTAATGAAAAGTGGGACACTAGTACATTAGGAGTGTCACCCGCAGCTCATCAGCCACACTTCGATGTCACCTCTTTATTTGTTACTCCAGGGATCCAGGCGCGGATTAAAGAGGATATGTCATGTCACGGGGTGTGTATATCGATATTTCCTGTTTCCAGTTTGTGGGCATACATGTCAATTTCACGTCAGTCAGATCAGCCCGCCTTGGACGTCTGTTATCCCACTCATAATCCTCTTCTGCTTTTAATTTAAACATCGTTCCAGAGACAGCACAGGCAGTGGATGGTTTGGAATGCTTTACTGTTGCTTGTGATATTTCGTGAATTCTCTGTTCATCATTCACTGTCAGTTTCTCTTTGGCTTTAAATACTTCCACTAGTGCTCGTGTTATTTCGATTTTCATGACCCAAATGAATTTCTCTTTACCTTCAAACATTTCACTCTTGCTTGCTGTCACTGGCAGTCAAAAGATTACTTCCTATCTAGCACGTTATTTCGAAACTATTATAAGTAGGTTTAAATAATTTGTTACTGATTGGGTTTAGTTTTCCATTCACTGCTAATTATCTTCCTAGTAATGTACATTTTCTTCACATCAGAATCGGTAGCATTTATTCCTCTCTAGTATAAATGTTTAAAGCACAGCACCTAGAATTTCAACAAGAGTAATACTACAGGTTTTAATTTTCCAACTCTTCAAAGCCAGTGTGTCTCTAATTTCAAATACGTCACTATCACCTGTGCGATTCCACCATTCATCAACCCAAGAGCCGCTGTGCTAATGAGAGGCCTGAGGCCGGAGAATGGAGTTTATTTTTCTATAACTACTACTTTCTCTGCTATTTATTTATTGTTTTGCATCAGCATCAGTAGCTTTGATTTCTCTCAAGTATAATTTCACAGGACGAACATCATTGATTTTAATACATTAATACTACTGGTTTTAATTTTCCGACACGTTAAAATCAAAGCATCTCTAATTTCAAATACGTTCACTTTATGACTACTGGTTTTTAGTCTTCGTTCTTTTCAAAATCAATGTCCAATTTCAAACACGTCACCATCACCTGTGTTATTTTGCCATTCGTCAACCCATGAGCCGCTGTGCTGAGAGGGGGGTGGCGGGTGGAGGGCTGGGCGTCCTCTCAGTGCAGCAGAAAAGGGAGCAGATCAGCATAGCATGGCGGGGCAGTGTTCCCTATGATTGGTGATTTGCTGAGTGGTACATCATGGAGCGACTGTATTCACGACTCTGCTGGTAATTGTGAGGTACCTCGTGTGTGTGTGTGTGTGTGTGTGTGTGTGTGTGTGTGTGTGTGTGTGTGTGTGTGTGTGTGTGTGTGTGTGTGTGTGACACCAGCAAACACAAGTGAATATTCTATGTTTCCTTGCTCTTAAATTCTAACGTCATTATCAATTAGCGACAAACAGCAGAAAGCAGAAGACATTATCCCATTTTTTATTTATTTTTTGCTTTGTTTAATTGGGATTCTACGTAACATCATTGCGAATTAAGTCATGCACCTCTCTCTCTCTCTCTCTCTCTCTCTCTCTCTCTCTCTCTCTCTCTCTCTCTCTCTCTCTCTCTCTCTCTCTCTCTCTCTCTCTCTCACGCACGCACCAGTCCTACCGTACCGGGACCAAGAGGTAATTATTGTACATGTTTTTGACTGCAATATTCAAACCATGTAATATCCAATGGGGACTTCAATTATAAAAGGTTTACGTTTGGTCTGGCCTCAGCACCGGCACCATTCCACAGCCACGCTACCATATGGAGCTGCACCACTAGTACGACCTAAGGCCCAACAAGTTTGCCATCGTTTGTTCTTTGTTTGTGTTCCCTTGTGAGTGCACTTTTCCTCTCATCACCGTAAATAGGAGTTTCGAGCAGTGGTAAAAACCGTCAAGCCTGTGTCCTCTGTGTATTTCTTTACCTGTACTACCATTTGTGTTTATATAAGAATGGCTTTGGTCAAGAGCAACAAGAGCTGGAGAGAAAAAAAAAAAAAAAAAAAAAGACCAGTGAGGTGCTGGTCCCTTAAAAAGACAAGCAAAGAGTTACATTGTGAAGTGTCCTGAAACTCCCTCTTGAAGGATTTTAGGTCACCGGCAGGAAGAAATACAGAGGCAGGCAGGCGTGTAGTTTACCGGCTGATTCCTGTAGTCTAGTAGCTATTTTTTTTTTTTTTAACTGTCCCTTCTTCCGTAATCTCACATAGTCCTGTCTAATCCGTCTCTCATTTTTTTCCTGTCGCGTCTTCCCTCGTCATGTTGGTGATCTCTTCCTTTCTTTTTCTTTTTTCTTTTGTCACGGAAGACGTTACTCAAATTTCCCGACTTTTTCCTATTTTTTCTTCACTATTACTGCCTACCCCCACTAACCTCTCGCGGTACTTCCTAGCTGTGCACGGTGAAGAGACTGGCCACGGTTGTTTCATTGTGTTGAGATCATGGCGCATCCTGATGAGTTGCTTTCATGACGTGTGTGTGTGTGTGTGTGTGTGTGTGTGTGTGTGTGTGTGTGTGTGTGTGTAACTGTGTATCAATTTGGATTCTTTGATATTTTATTCTTCTTTACCATTCCGTTTCTCTTTTCCTTACTTCCCTATTCTATTTCTTCTCCTTCGACTGCGTATCTCATTTCCTTTACCTCTTGTTCCATCTCCCTCTCTGCTATTCACTACCTTTTCTCTTCACAATAATAACCCCCTTTCATCGCCACACAATTCCCTTTACTAATATTTCAATCACCACCTTCACTCCTGCATTCCCTTTCCCGGCAACTCCATCCCTCTCGTGCTCCTCGTCCTCTAACACACTTCCCCTTCATCAAAATCATAATCCGCGAGTGGTTCCCGTCTTGTCCTCCCCCCGCAGCCAAGCCGATCACGAGGAGGACTGTTCTTACGCTGTTGTCTTGCTTCCATCGACTCTTGCAGACTTTACAATACTCTCACCCTCTCCAGTTCTCCTGACAGTAACTTCCCCCTTCATGCTCTTCGACTTCATGGCCTTCCTCTTGTAGTCCTTGGGTGCGGGGTGGGGGGGGTTCTTGCATTGGAAGGTTCCCGGATGCTTCTCTCGGTTGGTAGTGTTGTAAGGGCTTCCGTTAATTGAGAAGTTGTCATCTCTCTCATCTGGGTCTGCACGGAGCGTCGGTTTCGTTAGTGAGGTATCCCGTGGCACGAGAGGATGCTGCTTGGTTGGTTCAGTGGTTGCTTGGGTGAATGGACGGCTGGACTGTTAGGTAATTGGTTGTTATTGTTGGTTGTTGGTGGTTTGATTGTTCGGCTGGTCAGTTCGGTCGTGATGGTGGTGGTGGTGGTGGTTGGAAGGTATTTGGTTTTACTTCAGGGTTTGTGTGTCTTCGTTTATCGTCTTTGGGATTCACGTCTTAGTTTGGGTTGTTCTGTTTTCTTTTTCTTTCCTTAGTTTGCGCATTATTTTCTTTATTTGATCAATCTGCGTATCATCTTCTCTCTGTGGTAATCAGTGCATAATTATCTTTCTACTGTGAAGTCTATGCACTGTTTCCTTTGTATCGTCAAATTGATCCTTGAAGACACCCTACACACAACTCTTACTGCAACACATTCATGAGGAGCCACGATAAGGGCAAGACAAGGTATCGGAACATTTTACGAATACGAATGAAACTTACATCCGGATCATACGTAAAAGCAATCACGGCAACCATAAAACCATCCTTGAAAAGACCCAATAACTTTTACTTCATCCCTGTAACAAAAATTCAAGATAAGGAATCGAAACGTTGTAAGGATATGGATGCAGATTATGTACAGACAATATTCATAAGAGTTTAAAAATCACACCACCTCAACACCCCCCCCCACACACACACACACATGCATACACAAATAAACAAACATAGATGCACCTGTCTGCCGTACCTGCAACATGAGGTAATTATCGCAAACGCTTTAGACTTCAATATTCAAACTAAGTATCCAATGGGTAACTTCAATCATAAAAGGCTTACGTTTAGCTTATCCGCAGCACCACCAGCGTTCCACAGCCACGTCAGCGTGTGGACCAGTAGCATTACTTATTTAAGTCTTATTACACCCAACCACACACACACACACACACACACACACACACACACACACACACACACACTTTCTATCTTTGCTTTTCTTTCTCATATTTCACTCAATCATAATCTCACACAAGCAATTTCCTTCATTCTTGATTGACAAATGACTAAAAACTTCATGATTTTTGCCCTATCTCCTTGTATAATTAAACATACCTCTACTACTACCATTATTACTACTACTGCCACTACAACTTCCATGACCACCCCCTTATACACACACACACACACACACACACACACACACACACACACGGGCGGAAAGTGGCCAGATATCACGGGAGACAAAACTGACAGCCTCCCCACCGCCGCCGCTCCCCAGGCACCAGTAAACACATCCACCGCCGTGATTGCAGGTGAAATAAATGAATGGTGAAATAAATGTAAAAGCGCATGACAGAGTAAATTAATGAATGTAGCGACGCGCGCCCATAACGACGGCACGCGAGTCTCCCCACTCTTCCCCCCAACCAACAGCCGCCGCCCCCACCGAACCCATCAGCCAATTAGCGAATATATGGGTAAACTGGCACGGGGCAATGTACAAAAAGTGGGTGAATGAAAAAGTAAAACTGATAAATGGATGGAGAGATGTGTGATTAAAGTGTAAAGTGAGCATGATGAAAGAGAGAGAGAGAGAGAGAGAGAGAGAGAGAGAGAGAGAGAGAGAGAGAGAGAGAGAGAGAGAGAGAGAGAGAGAGAGAGAGAGAGAGAGAGAGAGAGAGAGAGAGAGAGATGTAAAATGCTTCGAGTAAAGATTAAGTCCATTGTTAGCTTAAGAAAAAGGCAAAATAGAAGAAGAATGAGGAGGAGGAGGAGGAGGAGGAGGAGGAGGAGGAGGAGGAGGAGGAGGAGGAGGAGGAGGAGGGATATACTCAACAATGATAAGGAAATAACCCGAGAATAAAAGTAAGGAATATGATAAAATTTGATAACCAAGGCAACGTTAGAGAGAGAGAGAGAGAGAGAGAGAGAGAGAGAGAGAGAGAGAGAGAGAGAGAGAGAGAGAGAGAGAGAGAGAGAGAGACGCAAGGACAAACGAGTAAAAAAAAGACAGACAAAAAAACAAAGAAGGAAATACAAAGACAGACAGACAGACAGACAGACAGACAGGCAGAAGTGACGAAAGAAATTGCCATGATAATAAAGAGCGAATGAAAAAAAAAACAGAAAAATTGTAAAAACCGGAGACAATAATAATTAGAAAAAAAAAAACAGGAGAAGGAAAAAAAGATCATTAAAACTGAACACACGGGAACGGAATGAATAACACGTGAGTGATCAAACGAACAGAATGTATAACAGTTACATGAAGGAAATGATGAGAGTAATAACGACAATGGAGGTTAAACGGACGGTGAAAATAATGAGAGAAATAAATGGAAAGTAAAGAGAGACAGAGACAGAAAGAGAGAGAGAGAGAGAGAGAGAGAGAGAGAGAGAGAGAGAGAGAGAGAGAGAGAGAGAGAGAGAGAGAGAGAGAGAGAGAGAGAGAGAGAGAGAGAAATACCAAAAAAATTAGGAAAAATGGGAAATGAATGTAATATAAAATAAAACTAAATCATCGCTAGGAAAAATCAGTCGAAATAAATAGATAAATAAATAAACAAAACAGATAAACAAATAAAACATGAAAAATAAAACCAATGCGTAGGAATTAGAGCATAAATAAATAAATAAAAAAAAACATACATTGGAAAAAAAAATTACACACGTACACACACATACATACATACATACATACATACAAGCATACATACATACATACATACACACACACACACACACACACACACAATCAACTCAAACATACCTCAAGGGGACGAGGGGAAAAATTACGAAAAATATGAGATAGGGAAAAATTATTAAATGCATAAAAAGAGAAGGGTAAAAGCATGAAAACAGGAAAAGGGAGAAATGCGAAGAAAAGGAAAAACAAACAAACAAACAAACAAACAAACAAACAAACAAAAAACATCAACTGAAGTAAAAATCAACGAAAAACAAAATTAAACAAAGAAATCAACATTATCTCCTCTCTCTCTCTCTCTCTCTCTCTCTCTCTCTCTCTCTCTCTCTCTCTCTCTCTCTCTCTCTCTCTCTCTCTCTCTCTCTCAAAATAAAAAAAGGAGAAAGAGAAAGAGAATCATCATCATCATCATCATCATTACCACAACCATTCCTAATTTCAATAAACGAATAAAGGAACGAAAGAAAGAACAAAAGAATGAATGAACGAATGAATAAATAAATAAATAAACACACAAACAAATTCATAAGTTGACATATAAATAAACAAACAAAAAAAAAAACACGAGGCGCCCCCACCACGCACACACACACACACACACACACACACACACACACACACACACACACACACACACACACACACACACACACACACACACACACAATAACACTAATAACTAAGCACAAACAATATCAAAAAAAAAAATTCCACACACAAAACAAACAAATAGTAAGAAAGAAGGAAAGAAACATGACCACGTAAGCAGAAGAGAACACACGAACGCCTCCACAAACGCATAAACAGAATAACTGAGGAACGTGAAGTGCATCTGGAGGAGGAGGAGGAGGAGGAGGAGGAGGAGGAGGAGGAGGAGGAGGAGGAGGAGGAGGAGGAGGAGGAGGAATAAATGAAAAGAACCAGAGCGAAGAAGAGAGACAAGAGAAATTCTAAGAGGAAAAAAAATAAGACAACGACAAGAAGGAGGAGGAGGAGGAGGAGGAGGAACAGAAAAAAAAGTTGAAAGCTTAAGGGAGGAAAGAATAAGAGAATAACGGAGGAGAGATGAGAAAGAAAGAAAAGACGAAATCAGAGAAGAGAAGAAGGGGAAGGAAAAAGTGAATGAAAGAGAGAAGAAAAGGCAAAAGTAAAAGGAGGAAAGTGGAGAAAAGGAGGAACATAAGGAGAGAGAGAGAGAGAGAGAGAGAGAGAGAGAGAGAGAGAGAGAGAGAGAGAGAGAGAGAGAGAGAGAGAGAGAGAGAGAGAGAGAGAGAGAGAGAGAGAGAGAGAGAGAGAGAGAGAGAGAGAGAGAGAGAGAGAGGACACATGAATGAACGTATGGGCCAACACATCTCCCCTTTAGTCAATACTCTCTCTCTCTCTCTCTCTCTCTCTCTCTCTCTCTCTCTCTCTCTCTCTCTCTCTCTCTCAATCATATAGCTTCTTTCCTCATTTTTAAATAACTTCATGGTTTGTATGTATGCTCTCTCTCTCTCTCTCTCTCTCT
Organism: Scylla paramamosain; assembly: GCF_035594125.1. Lineage (NCBI taxonomy): Eukaryota > Metazoa > Arthropoda > Malacostraca > Decapoda > Portunidae > Scylla > Scylla paramamosain. The sequence goes on from NC_087158.1 coordinate 13,722,903, forward strand.
CTCTCTCTCTCTCTCTCTCTCTCTCTCTCTCTCTCTCTCTCTCTCTCTCTCTCTCTCTCTCTCTCCTCCACCTCAGCCCTTTAAAACCATTGACCCACCAATCCCCCCTCTCCTCCTTTTCCCTCCTCTCTCCCATCACTTACCTCCATTCTCTCTCTCTCTCTCTCTCTCTCTCTCTCTCTCTCTCTCTCTCTCTCTCTCTCTCTCTCTCTCTCTCTCCCTTCCCCCCATTCGATAATACACCATTGGCAGAGGTGAGTTGGCTGCCACCCCTCCATGACAGGCCCGATTACGTACACACACACACACACACACACACACACACACACACACACACACACACACACACACACACACACACACACACACACACACGAACGGTGATCACTGCTGGAAA
>NC_087158.1:13728299-13735799 GCF_035594125.1 Scylla paramamosain
GAGGAGAGCCATGGAAGGGCGACGGGGTGTTACGGGGCTGATTGTGTTGAGAGTGGGAGAGGAAGGGTTAGGGAGTGGGAAGTGGGAGAGGAGGAGGGACAAGGAGGGTGAAGAGGACGAAGGAGGAAATGCAAACAAGAGGTGAAATTCATCAATGTTGTGGAGGAGGAGGAGGAGGAGGAGGAGGAGGAGGAGGAGGAGGAGGAGGAGGAGGAGGAGGAGGAGGAGGAGAAGAAGAAGAAGAAGAAGAAGAAGAAGAAGAAGAAGAAGAAGAAGAAGAAGAAGAAGAAGAAGAAGAAGAAGAAAAGAAAAGAAAAGAAAAGAAAAAAAAGAAAAAGAAAAAGAAAAAGAAAAACAAGAACAAGAAAGTCAAGAACAACAAGAAGCATCCAAAACAACACACCACCACCACCACCACCACCACCACCACCACCACCACCACCACCACCATCACCACCACCACCACCACCACCACCACCTCTCCCTCTTTCTCCTCCTTTACTTCCTTTCCTTTCAGCACAGCCTCCCATCATCGCACACCCCTCCAGTGTCATCTCCACGCCCCTCCTCTTCCCAGCCTCCTCTACAGTAATTTTCCACCCTCAATACCCTCTGACACCTCTACCGCCATTAGCCCGCCTTCTCATCTCACTCTCCCTAACACTCCATACTCCTTTCGTCTCCCAAAACTATTTCCCTTCACTTCCACGCGTCCTCTCTTCTTCACCCTCTTCTGTTCAAATCTTAGTAATTTTCAGAGTTTAAATTTGGTGGTAAGCTTGTCTCTGACCTAAATATTGTACCAGTTTCTGTCTTTGCTTCGTTTCTTGTCCTAGTGTGTGTGTGTGTGTGTGTGTGTGTGTGTGTGTGTGTGTGTGTGTGTGTGTGTGTGTGTGTGTGTGTGTGTGTGTGTGTGTGTGTGTGTGTGTGTGTGTGTGTGTGTGTGTGTTTTCATAATTTGTGGTGTAATAGTTTGAATTTTTTTTTTAATGCTAAGCTTCCTGTCTTCCTATTCTTCTTTCTTCTATCTTAAAATAACTATGGCTTCAATCTTTTAATTAAGCTTCGTGTCTTGTGCTGTTGTAATCTTTTTTGTAATTTCTTGTGTAATCCTTTTTTTAATTCTCTGCATTCACTATCAGTCATTATCTTCAGTCCTTATTTTTTTTTATCCTTCTTCGTGTAATCTTTTGTGCTTTGTAGTGTAATTCTTTGTAGCTTTCTCTTTTCATCATTTATCATCTAAACTACATATTTTCTTATCCTTCATTATCACTTCTCTAATACTTTCCTTCTTCCTGTTTTTTTTTCTCTCTCCTTTATCTTTCGCTACTCATCACTCTCTATTCTTCTCTCCTTTGTCTTCTTGTTGGTTTATCCTCACAGCTCCTCTATCTATAATCTCTTCGGTATTTCCTCTTCTTATTTAATTTTCTCTCCAAATTCCCATTCTTATCTTCCCCCGCCTATGAATCTGCCATTTGCCAAGCTCTCCTCTCTTCACACTATCTCCTTCATTATCATATCTCAAGCGCCTCTCTTCATTATCTCTCTTAGCTGTCTCCCACTATCTGTCTCCCCACACACACACTTGTTCTCATCTCCCACAAATTATCACCTCCCAACGTCTCTTCTCTTTATTTACAGTTTCTTTCTACGTAATCTTTATCCATTATCTCCATTTTATTCATCTCCCTCATCTTTTCTCCCCAATCTGACCTCATCCTCCCAATAACAGATAATTTCACATCTCTTCTCTTCTTCTCCCCTCCCAAAATTTCTCTCTCCCCTCTACTCTCTTCCCAGTACCCCCTTATCTATTCTCCACCATATATCTCCCCATACTCTAATTATCTCCCCAAAATAGAAAACTGTAACATCCGCATCTCGTTTTCTTCTCTCCCTAAAACTCACTTCTCTCTCTCTCTCTCCTCTCCTCTCACTACACCCAAATACCTCCCCACTTCTTTATCTCAAACGCTCCTCTCCCCTCGCCTCCCCACAATACAGAAAATCGTTAACTCCACATTTCTCCTCCTCTCTTACCCAAAACTTCTCTTCTCCCTCTTCTCAACCTCTCCACAAACTACTCTTATCTCATCTCCCCAGCTTTTCTCCCCGCTCCCATAATGCTTCTCTTCCCTTCTCCATTACTCAAAGTACTCCCAAACATCTTCCAACACACACACACACACACACACACACACACACACACACACACACACACACACACACACACACAAACCTAGCCTTAATCTCCTTTCCTATTCCTACAACATTTTCCTCAATGCCTTTAACTCCCAGCACTTCTTACTCCCCTCCCAGAATTTCCCCTGCACCTCCACCAAAAAGAGTTCTCCACCAGCATCATCGCCACGCCCTCCTCATCTCCGTGGCTGGGTCAAGGGGCGTCACAAGAGAGGTTGGAAATTTGTAACTCTCGTGAAGATAATGAAGAGGCGGGGCGCTTGTGTGAGCTGTAAGGGATGTGGGAGAGAGGGAAGGGTGGGTGGATGCTGGGTGGAGGAGGAGGGAAGAGTGGAGGAAGAAAGGGGAAAAGAGAGGAGTGGAGAGGAGAGGAGAGGAGAGGAGAGGAGAGAGAGAGAGAGAGAGAGAGAGAGAGAGAGAGAGAGAGAGAGAGAGAGAGAGAGAGAGAGAGAGAGAGAGAGAGAGAGAGAGAGAGAGAGAGAGAGAGTGTGTTTGACAGACAGCAAAGAGACTGAACGACTAAGTGACTGACTGACCAACACACACACACACACACAAAGGCGGACAAAATACAAACAGACATGCAGATAATTTACAAGCACACACACACACACACACACACACACACACACACACACACACACACACACACACACACACACACACACACACACACACACACACACACGAGAAACAGTCATCTATAAAATAAACAAAAACAAGAGTCAGAAAAATAATGAAAAATAGAAAATAAAACATAAAAGGGAAAAGAAAGAATCACCCGAAGATAAAATGAAGTTAAGATAGAATATTACATGAAGAGGGACCGAGGAGGAGGAGGAGGAGGAGGAGGAGGAGGAGGAGGAGGAGGAGGAGGAGGAGGAGGAGGAGGAGGAGGAGGAGGAGGAGGAGGAGGAGGAGGAGGAAGAGGAGGAGCACGGTGCAGTCAAACAAAGGAGAGACAGGTAACAAGGAGCCATAACGAGATTACCTGCCTCAGTAATCCACTCTGCATACCTTTCCTGCGGTGGCGACGGGAGGGCAGCGCAGCGAGAAGGCTCCTCCCCGCCGCCCCTACCTCGCCACTGCTCCAGGCTGGGAAAGAAATGAACATGTGATGAAAATACCGTACGTTTTGAAAGGCATATGGACTTGTGTAGGAAATATTAATGTACAAAGGAGTGATTTTTCTTCTTTCATAAAAATCATTCTTACATTTTTCCCACTTTTTTTTTCTCTTTCATCCTAAGCTATTTTTTTTATTTTTTTATTTTTTTGCTTTTTTATCTTTCCCACTTTTTCATCAGCTCCTTCGTTCTTTGAGAAATATAACCAAACTTTTATAACTCTTCTTTTTCTTTTAACCTCCTACGCACTTCGTCTTCTGCGCCTTCCTCAGTCACACCCACTACAAGCATGTGTTCTTTCACTGCATCCCTGATTCTGCTTCTAGATCTTCCTTTCTTCCTCCTGCTTGGTACATCTATTTCCAGTATCCTCATTCTTACATAACTAATCCCTCGTGTTCGAAACAAGAGATAAATAAATAAATAAACGAATAAAAGTAAACAAAGTAAGCACGTTCAATTATTATTATAGGGAAAATCACACCTATATTTTTTTTAGTAACGGCGCAAGGGAATCATAATCATGAATAATTAAACAGATAAATAATTAATGAATGAATGAGTCGCGGAGGATCACGGGAAAACTACAATTACTGCAACTTCCGGCAGCGTGTGTGGGAGCCGCGAGGGAAGACTTATCAATGAATAGGAAGAGATAGAAGCAAAAAATATACGGCAAAAAAAAAAAAAATGAAAAAAAAAAAGGATCGAGTCAATCCCCTTCCACGAGAAAAAAAATAGAAATAAAATAAAATAAAAATAAAAAAAAAAAAAAAAAAAAGATTAGTGGATTGTGTATTTATGGTGGTACTTTTTATTTTATTTATTTATTTATTTTTTTTTTTTTGAGTGACAGGATATTTTTTTCTCTCCTCTTTGTTCCCTTCAGCTATCACCCATGAAAGTACTGTGGAATTTTCGATACTTTTTTTTTTTATATTACTGATAGTTTAACAATCTATTGGAAGGTATTGGTGATTTTCGAGAGTTTACCTTAGTCTAACAGGCGCTACAAGAAGGTACTGGGATTGTCAAGTGTTTTCATGATTCTAGTGATAGTTTAACATGGCCTAGTGGGAGATACTGGCGTTTCCGAGAGTGTTTCCATGGTTTTAGCAATAATCTGACGGGATCTTGTGAAAGGTATCGGGGACTGTCAAGAGTTTTCACGATTCCACGGTTACCTTCACTGGTCCTAATGGAAGATACGAGTACTGTGATTTCCAAAAGCTTTCATGATTCAGGTGATAATTTAACGGGTTCTATTGAAAGGTACTGGGATTTTCAAGAGTTTTCATTATTTTAGTAAGAATTCAACTGATCCTATTGGAAAGTATTAACATTTTTCAAGATGTTTTACGATTATAGTGATATTTCAACAGCATCTAGTGGAAGCTTGTGGAATGTTCAAGGTTCACGATTTTAGCGGTAGTTTAACTGACTCCACTGTAAAGTACTGGGAATTTTAAGAGTTTCTTTTATTCTAGTGACAGTTTAAAAGGTACTAGCGTGGGAAGTGGGGATAATGAAATTCTGAAGAGTTTCCATGATTCTGGTGACAGCTTAGCAAGACCTCCCCATCATCAATGAGAGAAAAACACTGATGAGAACCCGACTAATCACCTCTGTGCTCTTTGAAAAAAGTAGCCTTAATGAGTTAGCACGAGCGCCCAAGTTTTAAAGAATACCTGCCTTAATGTCTCGAGTGTGCACCAGGTAGAGAGGACCAGCGGAGCGGCAGGTAATCAAGGTGAGGAGGAGGAAGGGGGGCGAGGAGGAGGTGCGACCCGTGAAGTGTGTGGCAATACGATTATTTCATTATTTCCACCACCGTCTTCTCTTAATCCCCTCACTTAATACTCCCCCTCAATATTACAACACCGAAACGAACAAGCATCACATTATAACACTCCCCCACCCAACTGACGCGTAATGTTCTTGAAATGTTCTTGATTATTTCACCTCACTGGCACAACGGTGAGGAGGGAGAGAGGAAAGGAGGGACACTCAATGTAACTCAACGTCTAACCCCAACGAAATTTAAATCTAACCTAACCTAAACCAATCTAACCTAATCTAACCCAATCTAACCTAACCTAACCTAACCCAACCTAATCTAACCCAACCCAACTCAACCTAACCTAATCTAATCTAATCTAACCTAAACCAACAAAACCTAACCCAATCTAATCTAACCCAACCCAACCCAGTCCAACCCAACCTAACCTGACCCAATCTAACCTAACCAACCTAACCTAACCTAACCAACCCAACCTAACCTAAACCAAACTTAACCTGAACCTATCCCAACCGAACCTAACCCAATGTTCTTCAAAGCACCCTTGACTACCATCACAGTCCACGAACATAAGAGAAGGGAACCAGGTTTGAGGGACCACCAATAACCCTACACCACCATCCCCCTTCCACTACCCCCCCCCCACAACCTCACCTTCAGCATGTGGCACGTACAAGTATGCAGCAGGTATTGTAGAAGTATTACACAAGAATTCACTGCTCTCTGTTCTGGACTGCTTGGTGACAGGCAGCGAGGCGAAGGACGTTTGCATGTAGCTGGAACACTGAATAATTTGTACTGATTTTCTGGTTGATCTCACGGCTTTGGGAGCAGGAGCGGAGAGGAGGAGGAGGTGGTGGTGGTGGTGGTGGTGGTGGTGGTGGTGGTCGGAGGGGATGGAGGAAAACGAGAGCAGAGGAGAATATATAGAAGGAGTGGGGGGATATGGATTAAAGGTGAGAAGAGGAGTGGGAGGAAATGGGAGATGAGAGAAAGGGAAAGAGTGGGAGGAGGAAATGGAGAGGAGTGAGGAGGGGGACAGGAGAGGAGAGGTGAATGTATTGAAGGAGTGGGAGGATATGCATTAAAGGTGAGGATAGAAGTGGGAGGAAATGGAGAGGAGAGTAGGAAAGAGTGGGAGGAGGAAATGGGGAGGAGTGAGAGGAAATGGAAAGGAGGAATGAAATGGAGAGGAGAAAGGGAATGGAGAGTGGAGGAGGAGGAGGAGGAGGAGGAGGAGGAGGAGGAGGAGGAGGAGGAGGAGGAGGAGGAGTAGTAGTAGTAGTAGCTAATGTTATAGTAGTAGTAGTAGTAGTAGTAGTAGTAGTAGTAGTAGTAGTAGTAGTAGTAGTAGTAGTAGTTGTTGTTGTTGTTGTTGTTGTTGTTGTTGTTGTTGTCGTTGTTGTTGTTGTTGTTGCCGTTGTTATTGTTGCTGTTGTTTTTGAAGAAAACAATAACAAGAAAAAATAAAAACAAGAACAAAAGCAAGAATGAAAAGACAAAGAATAAAAAAAAGTGGAAGAATAAAAAAAAACACAATAGAGAAAATACGCAGAAGGGGAAAAATTAAGAGGAGAAACAAAGAAATAAAAAAAAAAACAACAACTGGGATAATAATGAACCATGCAAGAACAAGGAAAAGAAAGGAGGAGAGGAAAACGAAAAACACAAGGAATCAATCAATAACACACACACACACACACACACACACACACACACACACACACACACACACACACACACACACACACAGACAGACACAGCTCATGCCATTTATATTTTAGCTTTTCGCTCCGTTAGTAGAGAAGGCGCACGGCAGAGGAAAAGGAGGAGGAGGAGGAGGAGGAGGAGGAGGATGGAAAGTATTGAGGCACCACCTTTCATCCCTTAACTCCTCTCCTTCCCACTCCCTCTCTCTATCTCTCCCTCTCCACCTCTCCCTTCATTGTCATAACCTGAATCATAAACAAAAGGATATTACGCTTTTCTGTGGCGGTGCTCTCTCTCTCTCTCTCTCTCTCTCTCTCTCTCTCTCTCTCCTCTCTCTCTCTCTCTCTCTCTCTCTCTCTCTCTCTCTCTCTCTCTCTCTGGAACAATAATGAGAGCGCGTGTTAACTTTTTATTTTATTTATTTTATTTTTTTGGGTGGGACAGAATTGTATGTATATTAATTTCTGCCTCCCTACAGTTCTGCTTTATTAAAAATGGTACATGTTAACTCTCTCTCTCTCTCCTCTCTCTCTCTCTCTCTCTCTTCTCTCTCTCTCCTCTCTCTCTCTCTCTCTCTCTCTCTTGCTTCTCTATGTATTTTTCCTCATTTTCTACCTTCTCCCGCTGTCGTTTTATCTCCAATCTTCTTATTTCTCC
>NC_087158.1:13743299-13768299 GCF_035594125.1 Scylla paramamosain
GTGTGTGTGTGTGTGTGTGTGTGTGTGTGAGTTAGTGTAGCACAAAGTTTTCCTCTTACCCAAGATAAAAGACATCAGACACAAACAGACAGAGAGACAGACAGAGACACAGACAGACAGAGACAATAACACAGAAAAATAAGATAGACAGCCAGATCGACACAAACACACAAAGACATAGAGACAAACAGATAGACACACAGATAAACAGACATATAAACAGACACACAAACAAACAAACATATAAGAAAATAATAAAAATACCTAGAAGTGGCCAGATCACGAAAGAGACATTAAGAGAACAAGACAATTATGAAGTTTATGAAGCAGCGAAATGTGAGAGAGAGGGAGGAGAGGAGAGGGAGGAGGGAAGGGGAGGGGAGGAGCGGGAGGGAAAGGGGACAGGGAGATACGGAGAGAATAAGAGAACCTGAGAGAGAAATGAACACAGAGGGAAAGGAAGAGGAAGAGGGGAGAAAAGGGGAAGGAAGAGAAAGAGAAGAGGAACAGGAAAAGCAAAGATAAGGAGAGTCAAGAAGGAAAGGGAAAGAGGGAAAGGAAGGAGGGAGGAAGATGGAAAGAGGTGAGAGAGGAAGGAAGAGAGGTAGGAACTGGAAGAGGAAGGAAGAGAAGGGAGAGGAGAAGGGAAGAAGAGGGGGAAAGCTGGCAGGGATTAAAATAGAGAAGAGATATGGTAAAGGAAGGAGGATGTAGAGGTGAGAGAGGAAGGAAGAGGGGAGGAAGGAAGAAGGAAGAAAGAGGGAAGGCAGAGGAGATGAAAAAGAGAGAATAAATATTTTGAATCGAGATCAGGGCTTTGAATTAATGTGACAAACTCTCTCTCTCTCTCTCTCTCTCTCTCTCTCTCTCTCTCTCTCTCTCTCTCTCTCTCTCTCTCTCTCTCTCTCTCTCTCTCTCATTAGTGCTGCCGGTGATATAAAACTCTGAATGTTTGCGATGCGAATGACAATAATTATGATGAATGGCATGGATGATGAGCGTGGAGATGATGGTGATGATGATGCTGGTGATGGTGATGATGATGATGATGATGATGATGATGACGATGATGATAGTGGTAGTAGTGCTGGTGCTGGTGGTGGTGGTGGTGGAAGAGGTGTAAACAATGTGATGACGATGATGATGATAGTGATAGTGATGATGGTGGTGTGAAGTAAAGGTATGGGATACGTAGTGTGTGATGGTGATTACGATGGAAATGGTGATTTTAATAGGGACGTAGGTAATGATGACGATGGTGGTGGTGGAAGAATACAATGAAGACGATGGCGACAAGAACAACAGCAACAGCAGCAACAATAACGATAATGAAAATGATGATGATAATGATGATGATGAAAATGGTGATAAAAACAACAATAATAATAATAATAATAATAATAATAACAATAATAATAATAATAATAATAATAATAATAATAATGATAATAATAATAATAATAATAGTAATAACAATAACAATAACAATAACAACAACAACAACAACAACAACAACAAAACAACAACAACAACAGCAACAATAATAATAATACCTTAGGGAAATGGAAAAGGTATTTTTTATGTATTTTTTGAGGGGTGGAGTGGCTGTATAAAGTTATTCTCTATGAAAAGGTTGTCAATGAAAAAGTGAACGGGTCAAACCAAACTGCTGGCAACAAAGGTGGGTCAGACTCAAAAATAAACACCAGTGAAGGAAATGGTTCTGAGAAGAAAAAATAAATAAATAAAAAATAAATAAATAAAAATAAATAAATAAATAAATAAATAAATAAATAAGCTAGACTCGAAATAGATGCTAGAAAGGCAAATGGTTCGTATCATAATAAGAGGATCAGAATCATAATTAAATGAAAAAAAAAACGTAAATTACGAGTACATAAAAACTGTAAACAAATAATTGTTAGAAAAAAATAATAATAAAGACTAGTAAGACAACGTAATCATCTTGCAGTAAAAAAAAAAAAAAAAATTGACTGAATATGAAATAAAAACCAGAAAGATGAACGCTTGGTAGTGAAAAGGAAAGTGAAACAAAAACAAAAACAAATACAAGACAAATGACAGACACTTAAAAAAAAGTCACATTAAACTAAAAGCTAGTAATACAAATGGTTAGTAATAAAAAAAAAGTCACACTAATAGCAAAAGCTGGAAAGACGAGTTGTTGCAAAAAATAAATAAATAAATAGTCTTGTCAACCTCAGAACAGAATACGAACAGCAGCCAATCAACGGCGTGCATCAGGGCTTTACTTTCGCTCCCGTTTTCTTACACACACACTACACAGGGATGATCTGCGGGAGGAGCTGAGCACCCTTTTATGGCGACACTCTGAGGCGCGGGGAGTCTGGCAGTGCCGCCACGCGCCCTGCGGTCACTTACGGGGTGGCAGAGAGCGTTCAGCCGCAGCACGTGGCGGGGACAACACCCACACCGGTCACTGGAATGGGAACACAACACCCACACCGGTCACTGGAATGGGAACACAACACCCACACCGGTCAATGGAATGGGAACACAACAAACACACCGTACACTGGAATGGGAATCACCACACCCACACCGGTCACTGGAATGGGAACACAACACACACACCGTACACTGGAATGGGAACACAATAAACACACCGTACACTGGAATGGGAATCACCACACCCACACCGGACACTGGAATGGGAACACAACACACACACCTGACACTAGAATGGTAACACAACACACACGCCGGACACTGGAATGGGAATGAATCACCACACCCACATCGGACACTGGAATGGGAATCACCACACCCACACCGGGCACTGGAATGGGAAATGCCACTCAATGTCATTTAATACAAAAGAAAATGCCACTTTTGCGAAATAGGCGCCAACAACACACTAGAAATTCCGTCACGCAATATTGTTTGGAGTGAAATGTAGAAATATTTGCCAAGACTGGAGGCTCAAAAGTTGTCAGTGGAGCATAATAGATTTTTTTTTTTTTTTTTGTCAGTGTTAACATAGAAGTATAACAAATTTTATTTTTCCAGTCCAAACAGGAGCATAATATAATAGGTTTTGTTAGTGTTACTCAGAACACATAATGGATCTTGTCAATATTTTCCACTGAACATAATGAGCATTCTCCGTTTTGTAGGAACAAAATTTTCTCAAAGTTACCAGCAGGAACATGAATTACTCCTGCAGTGTAATCAGCAGAGTACAACAAATGTTCTCTTTGTTATTAGGAGAACATTATATACTAATATATCTCCAGCTAAAACAGCTTCTATGAAGTTAGGCATTCTGAGACGTCTCCGCCAGTTTTTCTCACCCTCCCAGTTGCTAACTCTGTACAAGGGCCTTATCCGTCCATGTATGGAGTATGCTTCACATGTCTCGGGGGTTTCCACTCATACTGCTCTTCTGGACAGGGTGGAATCAAAAGCTTTTCGTTTCATCAACTCCTCTCCTCTAACTGACTGTCTTCAGCCTCTCTCTCACCGCCGCAATGTTGCATCTCTAACTGTTTTCTACCGCTATTTTCATGCTAACTGCTCTTCTGATCTTGCTAACTGCATGCCTCCCCTCCTCCCGCGGCCTTGCTGCACAAGACTTTCTTCTTTCTCTCACCCCTATTCTGTCCACCTCTCTAACGCAAGAGTTAACCAGTATTCTCAATCGTTCATCCCTTTCTCTGGTAAACTCTGGAACTCCCTGCCTGCTTCTGTATTTCCACCTTCCTATGACTTGAATTCCTTCAAGAGGGAGGTTTCATGACACTTATTCATCAATTTTTGACTACTGCTTTGACCCTTTTATGGGACTGACATTTCAGTAGGCTTTTTTTTTTATTGGATTTTTGTTGCCCTTGGCCAGTGTCCTTCCTACATAAAGAAAAAAAAAATACCGTGAGCATTATCAGCAGAACAAACAACTAAAACAATAAAAATAACCTTTAGAAAAAAAAAAATCTCATTCACGAAAACTCTACTGCTCGTCACCAGCAGAGTGTAAGACTTCCTCAGTGTTATCTGCTAAACAACAAATCTCTCGAGCACAGCAGAGGTATCAAATAAGCCAAGTGACAATGAGATCATCTTTAAAAGAAAGCAAGCTAATCCTTCAATAAAAGCTAAACGACCACCACTACTTACTGATAAAAATATGCAGAATCTATAAAATCTCGACGTAATCTGCACAACATAACAAATTTTTTTTTCCTCAGCACGTCGAGGAACAAATAATCCAATCATAAAAAGTGACTCTGACCTTTTCCAAATCGAGAGCAATCCTCCTCCTCTTCTTCCTCCATGACTAAGAGACGCACGTATAGCAACGCTTGATGGGGTACACAGATGCGGGTCTTCCTCCTCCTCTTGCTTTCTTCCATTGAGCAAAACATTCAGTGCAGCTCGGCGCTTTTCAAAAACTGATGAACTGATACTCGCTTCCGCACACACACACACACACACACACACACACACACACACACACACACACACACACACACACGAGGAGAGGTTTGCGTGTGTGCAGCGATGTATGCAGGACGCAGCACTCCTTCACCTTTACATAAACTTCACGTCGATCCAATGAAATCTTAATGAAAGACTTTAAACGGCTCCTGCCATCGCCACAACCGCTGCTGCTGCTGTTACATACTACTATATTGAAGCATACAAAGGGTCAGTGTGTGTGTGTGTGTGTGTGTGTGTGTGTGTGTGTGTGTGTGTGTGTGTGTGTGTGTGTGTGTGTGTGTGTGTGTGTGTGTTTGACTTCACCTGCCGGAAACTGTAAGTAAATATAAACACACACACACACACACACACACACACACACACACACACACACACACACACACACACACACACACACACACACACACACACGTACAAAGTTATAGAAGGTAGTAAGCAATCTCTCTCTCTCTCTCTCTCTCTCTCTCTCTCTCTCTCTCTCTCTCTCTCTCTCTCTCTCTCTCTCTCTCTCTCTCTCTCTCTCTCTCCTTCCCTCCCCTAAGCCATGAAGGAAACGAAGGATTAAGGATTAACTCAAACCTAAAATCTCATAAAGCAGAACAGCAAGCTTCTTACAATACAAAGAGAGAATGTTACACAATACACTGAACCTTCGGTTTAATCCTCTGCCAGGTGTACTGAGGCGCCACTTAGAGCACCTGGGATTGGTAAAGGTAGGCGCTGTTCATTTCACTGGAATGGAATATGAAGTGAGGAATGGAGAGTGAATGAAGGGAGAATATCTGGGAATTTCTGTTCGTCCCTCATGGTCTTTGCTTTGTTGTGAATGGTAGACTGACTGGCTTTAACCCTTTCACTGTGATGCGGTACGTAACAATGGACCACACTAAAAGCACTGAACGAAATTTTCACCTGCATCCACAAGAAAGAAATGGGGAATTACAAGAATAGATCCACTAATGGCCAGCCACAGTGGTGTTTAGAAGTGGCACCAGAACAAAGACACATATTTCAGAATCGTTTTTTGATTTACGAGCAATGTAGCAAGAGTGAAAAGGTACATTCTCTCTCTCTCTCTCTCTCTCTCTCTCTCTCTCTCTCTCTCTCTCTCTCTCTCTCTCTCTCTCTCTACCCCTTTTTCCTTCTACCTTCCTCTTTATTTTTCATGGTCTCTTTCTCTCTTTTCCTTTCTTATTCTTTTCCTTCCCTTCGTTTTTCCTTCTTTTCCTTCTGGTTTCTTGATCTTCGACATAAGTTTGATATTCTCTCTCTCTCTCTCTCTCTCTCTCTCTCTCTCTCTCTCTCTCTCTCTCTCTCTCTCTCTCTCTCTCTCTCTCTCTCTCTCTCTCTCTCTCTCTCTCTCTCTCTCTCTCTCTCTCTCTCTCTCTCTCTCTCTCTCTCTCTCTCTCTCTCTCTCTCTCTCACTTCATAAATCTTGAGCAGTAAACCCTCACCTCCTAAATCTGTCTCTCAGGGATTACTCTTAACCACACTAGTTTTTGGGGCATTTATACCTCATTCTTCTCAATGTCTCTTTCCCTTTCCTGCCCTATTTTTCTCCCTCTCGTTCCCCTTCTTTTTTTTTTTTTTCGTTGCCTCCTTGTTCTCTACCTTTTCCTGTTTCTTATTTATGAGTTTTTTTTTGTTTCCCGATTTTTTTCTTTTCTTTTTCGTTTTGCTTTCCTTTCTTGTTTTTTCCTTCTTCTTTCGTCTTCTGCCATTTTTTTCTTTTTATTCTTTGTTGTTGTTGTTGTTGCTGTTGTTCTCCTTCTCCACCTTGTTGTTGTTGTTGCTGTTGTTGCTCTTCTTGTTCTTGTTCTTGTTCTTGTTCTTGTTCTTGTTCTTGTTCTTCTTCTCCTCCTCCTTCTCCTCCTCCTCTTCCTCCTCCTCCTCACTTTCATCTTTCGCTATTCTGAAGTTTCCTTTTCACTTCCCCACAGTTTCTTTTCCTCTTTTGTGTTACTTTTTGATGAGTTTTTTACAGTTTTTTTTTCTTTCTCCTCTTCTTTCAACTGTATTTACCTTTCTTCAATTTCCTGTTCCTCTTCCTCGTCTTTTGCCTTCCCCCCTTCCTTCCTTTTTCTTTCCTTAGGTGTCCATTCTTTTCTTTCCTTTCCTCCTTCATTTCTCATGATATTTAGTTTTCCCTTCTTCCTCTTCCTTTCACTATTCTCCTTCTCCCTTTTCTCCTTTTTTCTTTCTTTTTCCTTTTATTTTCTTGACCTCTGACATAGCTTTGATGCACGCCTCTTTCTCTCTCTCTCTCTCTCTCTCTCTCTCTCTCTCTCTCTCTCTCTCTCTCTCTCTCTCTCTCTCTGAACCCTATCACCTCTCAGTTCTCAGTAATTTCCAACTCTCCTATTGGTCCAGGTACTTTATAGATGTGACGTCACGCTGCAATCTCGAGTTCTGATTGGTCGGCTGTCCCATGCGTTATACCCTGAAGCGAGACGTGATTGGTGGGGGGTATTTATCAGAGTTACGGGGACAGACGAATGCGTAGGAAGATATACGAAGTTAGAAGCTCAATTGACGGGGAATAAAAGGTTTTGAAAAGTTATAGGTGTATCTGTAGAAATAAAATAAAGGTTGGAAATTATAGGAGGATAAGGAAAGGAGTATAAAACGGACAATGAAGGAAAATATATAAAGTGTCTTTTTTTTATGTTATTAGCTTGAAAGTAATGAATAAACGGAGGGTAGAAGATTTTGAAAAGTTATACATGGATCAGTAAACACAAAGGAGAGGTAGAAAATAAAGGTAGATAAAGAAATAAGTGAAAATGAAAGGAAACATAGAGAGATTATTATCTTAAGGTTAATGTGTTAAAGAGATTAGCTGGAAACATAATAAACAAAGGGAGAATATAAGACTTTGAAAAATTATACTCGGATCTATAGAAACAAGAGTGGTTTGAAATTAAGGTAGACAGAGAAAGGAGAATAAGTAGAGAGTAGAATAAAGAGAGTAGAATAAAGAGAAATCTAGAGGAGAATTTGGATTTTTAGGTTTTGTTAAAGGTACTGCCTTGGAAATAGTACACAAAGGGAGGAAATTAACGAACAAGAGTTATGAGGATGGAAGAAATGAGTAATGAGACACGAGAGGAGTTTTATAAGGAATATTTATAAGGATTACTGAATATACGAGCGAGCGAGCGCGCGCGCGCGCGCGTGTGAGAGAGAGAGAGAGAGAGAGAGAGAGAGAGAGAGAGAGAGAGAGAGAGAGAGAGAGAGAGAGAGAGAGAGAGAGAGAGAGAGAGAGAGAGAGAGAGAGAGAGAGAGAAACGAAAACAACAAACTCACGCAACTCCAATTAAATAAAGGAAAAAAAGAGAAAAAAAAACATACAAGAGGAATGACACTAAACCATCATAACACAAAACAAAATAGGACGAGAGAGAGAGAGACCAAAAAAAAAAGAAAAAGAATGAAAGAAAGACCTGACAGTTTTAAATAAATGTCATGGGATGGTACCCCTCCCATATCCCCTTCTCCTATCCCTTTCCCATCCTCCTCCCATCCCCTCCCTCTACCATACTCCTAGCCCTCCCACGCAGCAACTCAGGTACCTCCCCCTCCCACCTCCCCCTCTGCAGCTCCCCTACGGACACTGGCTGGAATAACCGTACATCATGACGCTCGCCCAAGTGACACAGATGAAAGGACGCGACACGACACGCAGCACATTACGACCTGACTCACCTTGCTGTGTTTTGCGCCAGTGTTTTACGGCCTGGCGCGCCTATACTGTATAATGTGCCTGTTTGTTATGTATGTAGCGCAAGTTTAGTTTTTTTGTGATATTGTTCAGGTTATATGTACAGTGTTTGTCTGTAAAGGAGGTTAGTTTATTTTCAAATCTTTATTGGGTGAACTGTTTTTTTTTATAATTGTGTACATGAATTTTTTTAAAGATGCAATATGTGCTTCTTATTTTGCGGTTTCTAAAAATGAATGGTCGTTGTATAGCTTTTAATATTATAGTCATTGGACGTTTGGGGGGAAAAAAAAAGTATTGTAATGTGTCTATTAAGCAGAAAAATACCTGTGATCTAATTATGACGTGTTGTGTGTGGCTGGTTCTCTGTAACTCTAATACTACTTGCTTTCTACTTTATCTCCTTTCTTCGACTTAATTCTTTCACCGCGATGTGTAACAATTCGCGCCGCTGGAAGTGACGTATGTGATATTCATAAGAATCCACAGCAAAGAGGGAAAGGAAAAGAATTCGCAAAGTGAAGGCAGTGTGATGTTTGGAAGTGGGTGTAGAGGTGCACAAGTGACGTCTTAGAGTGGTCGGTGAGTAAAGAAAGATGTGCCAAGTAGCGGTGCTTCATAAGAGGATTATCAACAAAATCCAAAATCAAGCTGGTTCACTTTATTTCAATCTATCTGGAACTTTTTACCGGCTCTCTCTCTCTCTCTCTCTCTCTCTCTCTCTCTCTCTCTCTCTCTCTCTCTCTCTCCGGTAAAAAGTTCCAGATAGATTGAAATAAAGTGAACCAGCTTGATTTTGGATTTTGTTGATAATCCTCTTATGAAGCACCGCTACTTGGCACATCTTTCTTTACTCACCAACCACTCTAAGACGTCACTTGTGCACCTCTACACCCACTTCCAAACAACACACTGCCTTCACTTTGCTAATTCTTTTCCTTTCCCTCTCTGCTGTGGATTCTTATGAATATCACATACGTCACTTCCAGCTTCCAAAATCAAATTGTTCCTCATTATATGAATCTCCTCCCTTGATATCTTTTCTTTTTTTCTTTTTGGCTAAGCGTATTAAACCGCCATTTTATTTATTTATTTTTTTTTTATCCTCAAAGCCAACTATCTCCACATGCAAAAAAAAAGCTGATTCTCTCATCACATACATATAGAACTTTTATATATATATATATATATATATATATATATATATATATATATATATATATATATATATATATATATATATATATATATATATATATATATATATATATATATATATATATATATATATATATATATATATATATATATATATATATATATATATATATATATATATATATATATATATATATATATATATATATATATATATATATATATATATATATATATATACAGTCCGGTGAATTTCATGTAAAAAAATAAATAAATAAAAATAAATAGATAAATAAATAAATAAATCAAACTAAATCCTTCCCAATACCACGGCAACAATTTCGCTATATTCTGTACACCACTTTGTAACACTTAAGTTTTTGTTGGTTCATCCTGCCTCCTTTCATATATTCACATTTTTAGTGTGTGTGTGTGTGTGTGTGTGTGTGTGTGTGTGTGTGTGTGTGTGTGTGTGTGTGTGTGTGTGTGTGTGTGTGTGTGTGTGTGTGTGTGTGTGTGTGTGTGTGTGTGTGTGTGTGTGCTTTAATACCTTTTACCATACCACATATATATTTCTTTTTCTTAATTTCAATATCTCAACCTGCCATCTTTGTTGCATTAAGCGTTTTACAGCGGCGCCATATGACCACGATGTTGCGGCGAAATAAATCAAATCAATCCATCAATATTCTGTTTACCATTTGGGGATGTGAATAAGTTAAGGATGTTTGGGACTTACTCATCTGTTATTGAGGATGTGTAGGAGTCACCCATTTGCTGCATTTCAGTATTCATTCACTGTTCTGACTCACGTGGAGGGGTCTCAGGGCGTGTGGAAGTGACCTGTAGTGCTGGATGTGTTGAGAGCTTCGTACAGATTAAGCAGGACTGGCAATGTGGCTGGCTGGCTGGTGGAGGTGGCGGTATGATGTGGCTGCTTTTCTTTTTTTTTCTTTTTTTTTTTTGTCTGATACAAGATTGTTTGTTTGTTTATTTATTTATTTATTTATTTATTTTACTTTTTGTCTGGTAGTTTCTTTTTTTTTTTTTT
Organism: Scylla paramamosain; assembly: GCF_035594125.1. Classification (NCBI taxonomy): domain Eukaryota; kingdom Metazoa; phylum Arthropoda; class Malacostraca; order Decapoda; family Portunidae; genus Scylla; species Scylla paramamosain. The sequence continues at coordinate 13,753,712 of NC_087158.1, forward strand.
TTGATAGTTTTTTTCTTCGTGTGATTCGTTTTTTTTTTCTTTGATGTAATTTTTTTTTCTTTTTTCAGATATTTCTTTTTCCTTATTTATGTCTGATAGTTTTCTTTTTTGATAGTTTTTTTCTTTTTTTTCTGATATTTTTTCTTCCTTTTTGTCAGACAATTTTTTTTCTTCTTTTTGTCTAATGCTTCTTTCTTTCTTTCTTTCTTTCTTTCTTTCTTTCTTTCTTTCTTTCTTTCTTCCTTTCTTTCTTTCTTTTTTTGTTTTGTCTGGTACCGCCTTTTTATCTCAAACATATTTTTTCTTCTTCTGTAAAATACTTTGTATAAAGATATTAATTCTCTGGGCAAGTGTACATTGATAACACACCTAACATTTACCGTGAGCTGTCAAGTAATCATCATAATTATTTTAAGCTAATAATGTACATACCGGTAATCATCACGAAACAATAATAATTTCCACGATTCCAGGACTCTTTTTGCTCTCTCTCTCTCTCTCTCTCTCTCTCTCTCTCTCTCTCTCTCTCTCTCTCTCTCTCTCTCTCTCTCTCTCTCTCTCTCTCTCTCTCTCTCTCTCTGAAACAATTCTTCCCCCGTCATTCACTCCCTAATTAGCAGGAATATAATTAATGCACGTGATCTATTGCTGTTGCTTGTCACCTTTTTTATTACTCTTCATCACTTAGCTACACGTGCCCGCCGCTGCTCCTGTCACGCTCATCGCCGCTTAGCACAAGAACACCAGTCTCTCCGTGATACACTCCGCTGTTACATTTCGTCATTTTTTTCGTGTTTTTTTTATTTATTTATTTTTTTATTCATGTTCCTCCTCCACCTCCTCCTCCTCCTCCTCTTCTTCCTCTTTCTCCTACACCTTTTGCTTCTCTTCCTTCTCTTACTCTTACTCGTCCTCCTCCTCCTCCTCCTCCTCCTCCTCCTCCTCCTCCTCCTCCTCCTCGTCTTCGTATTTTTCCCTCTCTCCTTCCTTCTCCTCTTCCTCTGTCTCGTTCTCCTACTACTTTTTCCTCCTTCTCTTCTTTGTCTAATCTTCTACTTTCTCTTCTCCTTCCTCCTCCTCCTCTTCCTTCTCCACCTCTTTCAAGTCCTCCTACTACTCTTCCTCCTCCTCCTCTTCCTGCTCCTCCTCCTCTTTCTTCTACTTCCCTTGTTCCTGTTATGATCATTATCCACCTCCTTCTCCTTCCCGTATTTTTCCTTCTTTTTCCTTCTATTTGATGTTTCGTTTTCTTCTCTTCCTCTTCCTCCTTTTCCTCCTTTTCCTCTTGCTCCTGTCTATCATTATCATTATTCCTTTCTCTGTCTCCTAGCGTTTTCTTTCTTTCTTTCTTTCTTTCTTTCTTTCATTCTTTCTTCTTCTTCTTCATCATCATTATTATCATCAGTAATATTCATATTAAAGATTCAAAGGAGAGAGAGAGAGAGAGAGAGAGAGAGAGAGAGAGAGAGAGAGAGAGAGAGAGAGAGAGAGAGAGAGAGAGAGAGAGAGAGAGAGAGAGAGAGAGAGAGAGAGAGAGAGAGAGAGAGAGAGAGAGAGAGAGAGAGAGAGAGAGAGAGAGAGAGAGAGAGAGAGAGAGAGAGAGAGAGAGAGAGAGAGAGAGAGAGATAACAGCTAACAAATATATACATAAAAAGATAAATAAACAAGAAAGACAGACACAGAAAGAGACAGACAGACAAAGACAGACAGACAGACGGACAGACAGACAGACAGACAGACAGACAGACAGACAAACAGATAAACACAGACAAACTATCCGACTTACAGACCGTGAAAAACAAAATACTACTACTACTACTACTACTACTACTACTACTACTACTACTACTACTACTGCCACAATTACTACAACAATTCTACCACCACCACCACCACCACCACCACCGCCACGCTCTCGTTCAATTGTTCATCCGCCTTCCGTCTCTTACTTTCTCTCAAATTATCCGCGGCAGTTTCACGAGTTAGCGAGGGCGGGAGTGAGTTAGTGCGTGGGTAAGTGCATCGGGAAGTGAGAGAGTGGCCATGTGAGAGAAAGAGTGAGTGCGTGAGTGAGGGATGAAGGGAGAAAGTGAGGGAAAGTGTTAGTGGCCATGTGAGAGAGAGAGAGAGAGAGAGAGAGAGAGAGAGAGAGAGAGAGAGAGAGAGAGAGAGAGAGAGAGAGAGAGAGAGAGAGAGAGAGAGAAAGTGGGTGAGTGAGTGAGTGAGTGAGTGAGAGTGGTGTGTGAGGGTCTGAGTGAAGCTAATGATATACTTCTTTTTATTCCTCCATCGTGAATAATATCAGCAAAATATTACGTGGATGAATAAATGAATAAATTATGTGAAAGAAACACTGTGTTTGTTGTCGAGACTTTCCAGTTTTTGTTTGTTTGTTTGTTGATAATCACTATTATTATTATTATTATTATCATCATTATTATTATTATTATTATTATTATCATTATTATCATTATTATTACTATCATCATCATCATCAGTACCTGCTGCCTCTCATGTTTCATTTTGCTCCTTTGTTATTGTTCTCTCTTCTCTCTCTCTCTCTCTCTCTCTCTCTCTCTCTCTCTCTCTCTCTCTCTCTCTCTCTCTCTCTCTCTCTCTCTCTAGTGTTCACCGAAAAGTCCAGTTTGGTCACCACCAGCCCTCTTCACGCGCTGCATCGTAAGTTCTCTTCACACTCAGACTTCTGTTAGTAATTCTGCTTATTTGGCCTTTGGCTCCATGAAGTTCTGAAAACAACGAACAAATAAATATATTGTACTCGTAAACTCCTGTGTTGAAGAGTTATCTCTCTCTCGTCATTTTGTCCAAGCCTTGAAAACCTCCCTGCTGCCACTTCTGGTGGTGGCTGACACGAGATCTCCCAGTCTTTCACACGGCGCTGTTTGGTCACACTGAAGGCATAAATCCAACAAACTAAAATGCACTCAGTTCTACAAATCAGCCGAGTAGTGGTGGTGAAGCGAGAGGACACGAGGAGCCCCTCCATGCTGACGGTGGCGTACCGGGGCTGGTGGCAGACGCCCAAGGCGCACCTGCGCCTGGCTCTGGATCCCGTGCCCCGGGGTGCCCAGCAGCTGCGTGGGGCGGGCAGGTGTGAGCTGCAGCAGAGGTTCTCTCGGGGAAGGGGACCCACGCTACGGGTTAAAGGCCCCGCCAGGAGGCTGGTGGTGCGCCTGTACGCGAGGGGAAGTCTCAGGACCCAGGCCGAGGTTAACCTGGGCGACCTTCTCTCCCGCACCGCCGAAGGGGTGACGCAGGTCTCCTTCGAGGTGAAGGAAGGCGGCAAGATAGAAAAAGCCTTCATAGAGATGGAGCAGATCAGTCCCAACCCTACACCGCTGCCTCCCCCACTGCTCCCCATAACATTCACGTTTCTGTCCCAGGACGTCCCACCTGGACAGACAGTGTTCCCACCCGCACGGAAGCCAACGCCCTTCAGGCTCAAGCAGCTGGTGGAGGACATGTACGGGCCAGCAACTGACAGGACTGACTGGTCTAAGCCTTTCATGCTTGACCCTGAAAGCTTGGCCGAGAAAGAAGCAGCACCGCCTGCCGCGGCTGACACCAGCCATCGCGACACGGTCACTGGACACGGGTGCCTGCAACACTGACGCTGGGTCAGCCAGTGACTATGACACAGCCGAGGATGACGCTGGGTCAGCTAGTGACTATGACACAGCCGAAGATGACTCCAGCACGCAAGACGACGAGTGGATCTCCCTGCTGGACGAGGACCTGACCTCAGACGAGTCTCTCCGTCAGGAGGCAGAGCCGTGCGCTGTGCAGTTCCCGCTACTGCCCTTGCCTCGCCTTCACAGTGCTGACCGGAAGGACATCTTGGGGCTGGCTCTCCGATGACGTCATTGACCTGGCGCAGGAGATCCTGCAGAGACGTTTTCCAGAGACTCGCGGCCTGTACGCCTGCGGCGCGGCCTTCACCCTGCCGCCGCTGCAGCCCGGCTCCACGTCTCTCTTCCTGCAGGTGGTGAACCGCTCTGCGCCGCTGCGCCTGGACTCCATGGTGGACTATGGTCGCCATGCGAGCACCCACTGGCTGCTGCTGTCCTCTTATGGCGAGCGGCGCAGCGGCCAGCTGGCGGTGTACGATTCCATGTACAGCAGCCTGTCCGCCTGCACGACTGCACGACTGCACTGGTGGAGCAGCTGCAGGAGGTGCACGCGCCGCCGCCGGGCGCCATCATGTGGCCAGTGCAGCGTCAGAATGACGGGCACAGCTGCGGCCTGTTCGCACTGGCCTTTGCCTTCAGCATAGCAGTGGGGCAGGACCCGTGCACTGTGGGCTACGACCGGGCCAGCATGGCACTAGGCCGTGCCTGGAGCACGGCCTAGTGCAGCCCTTCCCTTCCGTGCCTGTGGGAAGAGGCCGCTGAGGAGACGCACGTCACCTTAGTCACTTTTCTCAGGAATTATTTCACATGTCACTTTTTTCCTTTATTACCTACAAGATTTCCATGACAGAAGTCTCATTATTATTATTTAGTATATATTCTTATAGACATGGAGTAAGGCGACACTTGCTAAAGGTCGTCAAATTGGCATTCATAAAATGTTCAACCTGTATTTTTATGATACTGTGTTAACAAAGACACGCACGATCGTCAGCACTCACTGACGCAGAGTGTTCATAACACACGACACACGCGTTCAGAAAAAAAAAAATCTACTCGTGCATCAAACAGTGACAGATCGGCGGTTGTGTTCCCTCGGAATGTTTCTGTTCTGCTCTGTTTAAAAAATACAACAGCTTTTGTCTTTACTGTCAATGCCTTTTTTCCGCATAACGTACAACGCCTGGGTGGTGCAGTGGCTGGCACGCCTGGCACAGAATCCGCGGGCCACGGTTTGAACCCAGGCAGAGCAAAATTTTCAGGATCAGTAAATGAAAAGAACAGGAAAAAAGGGTTCAAGCTTGAAAAGTTAGATTTAAAAAAGAGACAACATGGAATTAGTTCTCAAATAGTGGCTGATGAATGGAATGGACTCAGTAATTGAGCTGTTAGTGCTGTATCATTACGGAGCTTTGAAAGAAAATTAGACAAATTTATGGATGGGGATTAGTGAAAATAGGTTGGTATATTTCATGAATGCAATGCCACGTGATAGCTTTATGTACCAAGTCGTATATTTCTTATGTTCTTATACCAACCGCCATACTCAAAGGCCAGTGTGACGGAGACGAGCGCCGAGGCCACGCTCATAACGTACAAGAACTACACAACCTCTGTATTCCTGAGTCGGTGTTTCATAGTGTTGCCTTCCAAGAGTTCCATACAGGCAGCCTTTCCGCACTAGTTTTTTGCTAAAGCATCACCTTAATGCAGATGTTGGCACTGACTTCCGGACCCTCATGTTCTCTACTTTCTACCTCTCCTGGTAAGACGTCACTTCCAACTAGACAGGCATAAAGTTATAAGTCAGGTCAGTGTAGCCCAGTCATTCAAAAAGATTAGACACGTGTAAAGAAGTAGGAACGCTTTACAGAAGAAGTGCCGCGTGTAGGTTTGACTGGTCCTTTCAACTTCCCATATTTTCTTATACTCTTATAATATTTGAAAGAAAATGAATACAACTTCTCTCTCTCTCTCTCTCTCTCTCTCTCTCTCTCTCTCTCTCTCTCTCTCTCTCTCTCTCTCTCTCTCTCTCTCTCACATCAAAACCTCTTGTCGTAAACGTAGATGCTCTATTTATATTATTAAAAATAACCATATAATTATAAGAGCACTAGCTCTTATATACGGACCTCCAGCCAGTCCAAACCGACCGCGACATTTACGAACAAATTAGCGAGATAAGTGACGCACACGAGACCGTAATCCTTGGTGACTTCAATGTATCGGTGACGAAGTGGGGCGAACCACTCACCTCGCATCACGGCCACGATCTTCATAATAACTTGAAAGGAAGCTCACTTACTCAATTTATACAAAACTCGACAAGCAAAAACCACGTGCTCCAGCTCGTGCTTGCTACAGAAGATGAGTTCATCAATAGTGACCACCGCGCAAACACCTTCGTTATTAACTTCTTGGCTGACGAGTCAAATAAAAGCGAAAAGTCCCTCACTACAGAAAAACAAATTTTTGTAAACTCAGATCAATACTTAATCGAATCGACTGGAGATACTTACGTACCACCAGATATTAATACTCAGTGGAAAATTTTCACTGATAAATACTTAAAAGTTGTGCAAGAATGCGTGTCCATGAAAAATCATCGTCCCACTCAAAACGTTAAGCCTAAGTGATGGAATACACCGACACGAGAAGCTGAATGCTGTGCGCCAAGAGGGACGTCCATAACAGATTAAAATCTTACAGTAATAACGATGAACGTATTGGATTCTTAGAGTTAAGACGTAAAGCAAATAGGATGATCAAACACAGCAAAAGGTCCACCGAATTACACGTTGCAAGACAAAGTGATTCTATAGCCAAAGGAATTATATAGCTTTATCAGGCAAAAGAGGGTAATTACCTCAACTATTGGACTAATTATAGGCGAAAATGGAGATTTCACTAACGACGAGGAGGAAATCAACAGCGTTCCTAACACTTTCTTTGCATAAGTTTTTACAGCAGGAGACTCAGCGACATCCCTACGGTGCCAGTAGTCCAATTAGATAACAACAATGCCCTCAGCAGTATCACCATGATAGAAAGAGACGTGTCAAAATTTATCGATAAACTTAAAAGTAAGCAAGTCACCAGAGCCTGACACCATCTCACCCACCATCTTAAAAGAAGCGAAATCCGAATTAGTTAAACCTCTGCCTTTAATGTTCAATAAATCCCTGCAGTCCGGCACAATGCCTGATGGGTGGAGGCTCGCTAACGTAACTATATATATAAAAAAAAATAAAATCTTTACCCTGCAATTACCGGCCAATTAGCTTAACCTCAGTCGTATGCAAAATGCTAGAAACACTTAGAAGAGACAAACTTGTTAATCACTTAAAGGAAAACAAACTACTTAAAAATACTCAACACGGCTTCCGAAACCAACGCTCTTGTTTGACGAACCTCTTAGACTCGTGCGACATTCTGAACCAGGATGACGAAAGCAAAGTGGAAGATATAACATACCTCGATTTTCAAAAGAGAGAGAGCCTTCTGCTTTGCTGCCTTTTCTTCTACTATCGCCTTAATAGTCCTCCGTCAGGTCATCTCGTGAGAGCCGCAAGGTCTCTCTCTCTCTCTCTCTCTCTCTCTCTCTCTCTCTCTCTCTCTCTCTCTCTCTCTCTGATCATTTCTCCCTGGGGCGGGATAAGTCTCGGGCAGCCGGCAGTTCACGCGTTAGTAACCTTGTATTGGAGCAGCTGTGGGCGCCTATGCATCATGGGGGGCGTGGCGGGAGGCGGGAGGCGTGGCGTGTCATGGGCAGAGAGAGAGAGAGAGAGAGAGAGAGAGAGAGAGAGAGAGAGAGAGAGAGAGAGAGAGAGAGAGAGAGAGAGAGAGAGAGAGAGAGAGAGAGAGTTATTAGAGTGAACGTAGGGTTGACAGGGATGGATAGAAGAGCGCTGAAGGGAGGATCAGCGGGAGGTGACGAGCGTGGGCGTGGATTGAGAGGAGGAGGAAGAGGAGGAGGAGGAGGAGGAGGAGGAGGAGGAGGAGGAGGAGGAGGAGGAGGAGGAGGAGGAAGAGGAGGAGGAGCTGACTGAGTGAGTGAGTGAGTGAGTGAGTGAGTGAGTGAGTGAGTGTGTGTGTGTGTGTGTGTGTGTGTGTGTGTGTGTGTGTGTGTGTGTGTGTGTGTGTGTGTGTGTGTGTGTGTGTGTGTGTGTGTGTGTGTGTGTGTGTGTGTGTGTGTGTGTGAGAGAGAGAGAGAGAGAGAGAGAGAGAGAGAGAGAGAGAGAGAGAGAGAGAGAGAGAGAGAGAGAGAGAGAGAGAGAGAGAGAGAGAGAGAGAGAGAGAGAATGTGTGTGTGTGTGTGTGTGTGTGTGTGTGTGTGTGTGTGTGTGTGTGTGTGTGTGTGTGTGTGTGTGTGTGTGTGTGTGTGTGTGTGTGTGTGTGTGTGTGTGTGTGTGTGAGCATAAGGTATCGGGAGATCTATGTGTCCTCACCTAGGGCGCCTTATTGCTTACACAGGAGGAGGAGGAGGAGGAGGAGGAGGAGGAGGAGGAGGAGGAGGAGGAGGAGGAGGAGGAGGAGGAGGAGGAGGAGTTTACAGAGACTGAGAAGATGACGGTGGGAAAGGGATGAATGGATAGATCGTTCTAGGAGGAAGACTGAAGAGGAGGAGGAGGAGGAGGAGGAGGAGGAGGAGGAGGAGGAGGAGGAGGAGGAGGAGGAGGAGGAGGAGGAGGAGGAGGAGATGCACAATGTATAATTAATTTTAAAACACAAGGAAACACCATCGTGGAAACAATAGCAACGTAGGTGTGTGTGTGTGTGTGTGTGTGTGTGTGTGTGTGTGTGTGTGTGTGTGTGTGTGTGTGTGTGTGTGTGTGTGTGTGTGTGTGTGTGTGTGTGTGTGTGTGTGTGTGTGTCCCTTATCATACACCAGCCTTACCCATCAACCCAGATAGCCCATCACCACCACCACCACCCATCACCCCGTCACACCAGGCCGTCACCCCAACCCACCCCTCGGGAAGGAAAGCGAAGGGGGCGGGATGATACATAAAAAAATAAAATGTAAAAAAGTTCGGAGCCCAGATTTTGATTAAGGTTCCTTCAATGTGCGAGTGAAGGAGAAGGTGGTGGAGGTGGTGGTGGTGGTGGTGTTGATAGAAGTAGTAGTAGTAGTAGTAGTAGTAGTAGTAGTAGTAGTAGTAGTAGTAGTAGTAACATCAACGAAACAGGTAACAAAAAAAATATCAACAAAAACAAGATACAATAACCAATCACCACCACCACCACCACCACCACCACCACCACCACCACCACCATCACCACCACCACCATCACCACCACCACCACAACCACCAATCCCTTTTCCATCCCTCCTCCCATACCCCACCCCTCTCCCTGCCCTCCTTTTCACTAACATTCCATCTTCCTTACTACCCTTGCCCTCTACTCCTTCCCTCACTCCTCCTCCAGTCCATCCCTCTCCCCAGCTCTCCCCTCTCCCTCTCCCCTCACCCTCCCCATCTCACAGCTGCCGTTACCTCCTCGGTCAAGCTCCTGCAGACGAAACATATCCAAATACCAGAACGTCTTGGAATTCCTCAGTGGTACTCGTCACGTGGAGGAGGAGCAGGAGGAGGAGGAGAAGGAGGAGGAGGAGGAGGAGGAGGAGGAGGAGGAGGAGGAGGAGGAGGAGGAGGAACAAGTAGCAACAGTCTTCTTGGTATTTCTTATAAACTGCAGAAACAAGCCTACAATAGGACACGTGAGAGTAAAAGAGGAGGAGGAGGAGGAGGAGGAGGAGGAGGAGGAGGAGGAGGAGGAGGAGGAGGAGGAGGAGGAGGAGGAGGAGGAGGAGGAGGAGGAGGAGAACAAACACAAACAAAATAACAAACATCAGACACTGTTGGTCCTTACGAGGCTGTTTGTGATAAGCTACACTTCCTAATTCACTGAGGAGGAGGAAGAGGAAGAGGAAGAGCAAGAGGAAGAGGAAGAGGAAGAGGAAGAGGAGGATAAGGAGGAGGAGGAAGAGATTGACGAGAAAGAGGAGGAGGAGGAGGAGGAAGAGGAGGAGGAGAGGACAATATCACAGGACAAGGAGAATTAGCTAGATTTGAGGGAAAGGAGGTGGAAGACTTAGAGGAGGAGGAGGAGGAGGAGGAGGAGGAGGAGGAGGAGGAGGAGGAGGAGGAGGAGGAGGAGGAGGAGGAGGTGGAGGAGGAGGAGGGAATATATGAAGAAAAAGAAGAAAAGTAACAGAGAGGAAGGGAAAAGTGACTAACTATGCAGAGAGAGAGAGAGAGAGAGAGAGAGAGAGAGAGAGAGAGAGAGAGAGAGAGAGAGAGAGAGAGAGAGAGAGAGAGAGAGAGAGAGAGAGAGAGAGAGAGTGCATGATGGAAAGCCCCAATACCACGGCTTGAGACGCCCAAGTCGCCTTTCAATACACGGCCTTGTATTTCAACCTCCCCCCTCCTCCTCCTCCTCCTCCTCTTCCTCCTCCTCCTCTTTCTCCTCCTCCTCCGTTCCTCCCCTCTCTTCGTCTGTCACTCTCCATTTCCATTTCTTTCTCTTTCTCTTTCTCTCACTTTTCTATTCTTTTCTTTCATATTCTCTCCTTCAACTCTTTTTTTTTTTCTTTTCTTCAATATTTTCTTCACACACTCATTTCTTTTCACGCTTCTTTTTCCTCCTTTCTTTCACTTTTTCCTTTTTTTTCAATTCTCCATTCCCTACCTTTCCCTCTTTTACTCTTTTACCCTTCCTCTCTTTCCTTTTATGACAGTCTCTCTCTCTCTCTCTCTCTCTCTCTCTCTCTCTCTCTCTCTCTCTCTCTCTCTCTCTCTCTCTCTCTCTCTCTCTCTCTCTCTCTCTCTCTCTCTTCTACCTTTACTCTTCTTTACCTCTTTTTTCTCCTATCCAACGTTTTATCTCTTTCTCCTCCCTATTCCTCCTCTCTCCCTTACATTAGCTTCCTCTACTCTCTGTCTTCCCCCTCCGTCATTTGATCCTCTCAACCTCCCTCCCTCTCTCTCTCTCTCTCTCTCTCTCTCTCTCTCTCTCTCTCTCTCTCTCTCTCTCTCTCTCTCTCTCTCTCTCTCTCTTCCCACACTCCAGCTTCTTCCCTTCCATACTTTCTTCTTTGTTGACCCCTTTTTTCTCTCCAACGTCTTACCTTCTCTCTCTCTCTCTCTAACTTACCTCCTCGACCCTCCTCCACATCTCTCTCTCTCTTTCTTCTCCAACGTCTTTACCCCTCTTCCTCTCCCTCTTCTTCCACCTCTTCCTCTCTCCCTCTCCCTCTCTCTCTCTCCTCCGCACGCCAGACATACAGCTTGCTCACAAAAGACCGCCCGCCGTTCTCAAGCGCTATCTATTACTCTCAGATCGCGGGCTTGGCGGGATAAATAAAGTGCATTTCTTTCGTGGATGATAAATAAATAGGGTGCAAGGGCGAGGGGAGAGGGCGAGGGGGTGGAAGAGAGGGAGAGGAAGCATCGTGTCTTGAAGAGGCGGCGCAAGAGATGGAAATTGCTAAGGAGTTTGAGTTGAGGGAGTGGTGGTGGTGGTGGTGGTGGGAGAAGGAAGAGGGATAGATGAAATGAATGGATGATAGGAGTAAGGAAAGAAAGGAATGGAGGAGGAGGAGGAGGAGGAGGAGGAGGAGGAGGAGGAGGAGGAAGAGTTTTCTTTCCTACAGTGAAATTTTTTGCCTTCACTCCTTCACTCCTTCATTCCTTCCTTCATTCTTTCAATCCCTCGCTTGAGTTATGAACCTTGCTTCTTTCATAATTTCCTCATTCCTTCCTTCTCCTCCTAGCATCAACTGTTTTCTTTCCTGCTATCATTCATTTGTTCATATCTTATCAGTTATTTTCTTTCTTTCCTTCTTTCTTTCTATCCTTCATTCCATTTCAACAGTCATTTTGTTTCCTTTCTTATTTCTTGCTTCTCCTTCATTTCTTAGAGTGACTCATGAGGTCATTCTACTTGTTTGTTTTCCTACTCTTTCCCTTCTTCCTCTAGCTCCAATATCCCTTTTAGCAGCTTTCACTCTCTCTCCATCTTTCTTTATTCTCTTCTTCTACTCTTCCTTCTTGTCACTTTTCTTTTCCTACAGACTTTACATCCTTCTTACCCTCTTTCTTTATTTGTTTTACAGCTACAAGTCCTGTTTACTTTCTCTCTCTCTCTCTCTCTCTCTCTCTCTCTCTCTCTCTCTCTCTCTCTCTCTCTCTCTCTCTCTCTCTCTCTCTCTCTCTCTCTCTCTCTCTCTCTCTCTCTCTCTCGTCTTTACTAAATTTATGCCTTCTTCCCCTCTCCCTCTTCTCTTCAGTTCGTTTCCTCCTCCTCTTCCACCTCTCTTATCTCTCCCCTTTTCCCTCCTATTTTTCAAACATTCTTCCTTTCTCTCCACTTACTCTCAATTTGTCTCCTTCTCTCGCCCTTCCTTATCTATCTCCCCTAATTATTAGCCCTTCCTTCCTTTCTTCCTTCCTTCGTGGTTCTGGTGTTCTAATTTTCAAACGTTTTCAGTCTATCTTCTTTATATATTAACTATTTACATAAGAATTATCTAGATCATTACTAGTTTATCATTATGTGATTCTTGTTATCTTTTATTAATATTTCCTTTCCTTCTTCCTTGTTCAGTTTTTCGTCATCATATTTCTTTATCTTTTCTATTTTCTATTTTCTTTAAGTTTAGGCGACTTTCTTATCCACTATCACATGATTTCTCAATATAATATTCTTGTCATCATCACTATTATTATTATTTTTTTTTGGTTTCACTCTTTGTTAACATTTCCTGTCCTGAAACTTTTTTTCTTTTTTCTTTGGGTATAAATTATATTTTCTTTCAAGTGTCTAAATTATTACTACGTAGTCATCATCGTATACTTATTATTCATCTTCATTTCTTTCTTACTTCCTTAAAATTCTCGTCTTTAAATTTCATCTTATATTTTTTTCCTTCTTTTCCTTAAGTATAAACTACATTCTCTAGTGAAGAAATTTTAATATATATATATATATATATATATATATATATATATATATATATATATATATATATATATATATATATATATATATATATATTTTTTTTTTTTTTTTTTTTTTTTTTTGCCTACTTGTTATTATCTTACTCTTCCTTACTTAAAGTCCCCTGTGTTGTTTTAATTCCACGCCATTTCCTCGTTCATTTCAAATCCATTTTCTCTTTTCTCAAATATAAATTGTATGTTCTCTAGTATAGAAATCATAACTTTTTCTTTTTATTCTTTTTTTTTTTGTAACATACTTATTCTATCTGTCTTCCTTTCTTCCTTCAGTTGTTTTTATTCCACTCCATTACATCTTATATTTCAAATTCTTTTTCTCCATAATCATTTAGTACCAAAATTGTAACCTTTTTTTCTCCTTTTATTTTCAACATTTTTCAACACACTACTCGTTACCACCTATTTAAGTCTCCCTCCACCATAACTTCTCCCCGTATTGCTTTGAATTCCATACCATTTCCTCTTTATATTTCAAATCTTTTTTCATTTCTCCTTTAGTACCGAAATTAAAATATATTTTCTTTTTCCTTTTTTTTTCACATACTAATTATTATCAAAGTCTCCCTTCCTTAAACGTCCCCCGTGTTGTTGTTTTAATTCTATCGCCCGTTTTCTAAAATTCCATCCCACGTAGTATTTCCAACACACTCATTTTCCTTATACATAATTAACCCTTGCGCTCTCAAGTACCTTAATTATTACTTGTTTCCCAGATTACTTCCACGGGCCTAATTATTTCCTGGTATATTCCTCCCTTCTCTCCTCCTCTTCCTCTTCCTCCTCCTTGTCAGCAATTAGTGTGAGGACGCGCAGTCTCCCCTCTCGTCCCTTCAAAGGCCTTAACAGTTCAAGTAATTACCGAAGTCACAAGATCACCTCGGCGGCATCTTAGAGCAGCTGTTGGAGGAGGAGGAGGAGGAGGAGGAGGAGGAGGAGGAGGAGGAGGAGGAAGGGTAAAGCAGGTTCGTTCAGTCGTTCACACTTCACTAAGTAGAACCAATGAACCTCTTGCAGCTCTCTCTCTCTCTCTCTCTCTCTCTCTCTCTCTCTCTCTCTCTCTCTCTCTCTCTCTCTCTCTCTCTCTCTTTCCTGGTATACTTGCGAACTTCATTCAAATGAGACAAGCTTTGAACGAGAGAGAGAGAGAGAGAGAGAGAGAGAGAGAGAGAGAGAGAGAGAGAGAGAGAGAGAGAGAGAGAGAGAGAGAGAGAGAGAGAGAGAGAGAGAGAGAGAGAGGCTCACTTGTTGCTTATATGCTAATGTTTATTTCCTCTTTCCCTTCCCCTTCCCCCCTCCCTCTCTTTCTCTCATTTGCCTTTTCCTCTCCTGTACAACTTATTTGGAAGAGGAGGAGGAGGAGGAGGAGGAGGAGGAGGAGGAGGAGGAGGAGGAGGAGGAGGAGGAGGAGGAGGAGGAGGAGGTGGAGGTAGGGGACGGAAGACCAAACATTCTTTAGCGGTAAGAAGAAAAGAAGAAGACGAAGACGAAAAAAGAACATCTTAAGTACAAGTTTCCCATTGAAGGATGAAGAGAATGAAGATGAGAAGAAAGTGGAGGAGGAGGAGGAGGAGGAGATACACAACAGAACACAAAGGAAAAAAAAAACACGAGAATTCGGCAAATCATCTCTGGCCTTTGAAAATATTCGCGGTAAGAGAGCAAAGCATTTCAGAACAGTGGCCTTTGATGGAGGCTCTGCGTGGCGGTGTGGCGACGGCAAGCTGCTGTCCCGCGGGGTAGTGAACATGTGTCCAGGGAGTGCGCGGGTAGTGGATCACCCCATCAGTGTGCCGCTAAGTTGAAATCACCGACAATTACGGCGTCGTTCTGGCAGCTTATGTCACCCATTTGAGCATAGAGTTCGTTATCGCTCACCTGTGATTGCACGGGGGACGATAAACGAGACCAGGTATGA
>NC_087158.1:13773299-13778299 GCF_035594125.1 Scylla paramamosain
GGAGGAGGAGGAAAAGGGGAAAGAGAAATGACAGATAAAGGGGGAAGAATGGAATGGGTCACGTAAATTTATTGTTTATTAGGTGTAGGTACCTTGGCTTACCTGCCTATGTGGGGAGGAGGAGGGGAGAGAAAGGCAAGAGAAGAGAAAACAATACAACACAGAGGATGAAGAAAGAAAGGAAATAGAGACAAGAGGAAAGAAAGGAAAGAGACAAAATGATACATGGAAAAAAATGAAAATGAAGAAAAAGGGACTCTCATAATGATTTAAGAGAAAAATAAATGAATGAAAAGTAAAAGAAAGAAAAGAAAGAAAGGGTTTTTATAGAAGGATATTCGCAGTTAAATGGAAAAAGAAAAAAGGAAAAAAAGGAAAGTGAAAAGACAAAAAGTAGGACATTTAAGGGAAATTAAAGAGAATAGTACAAAGCAGAGAATGAACAGACGGAAAATGAAAGAAAATGACCAGAGGAAGAGACGAAAAGGGAAAAACGGACGCTCCTAATCTAAGCGAATAAAAAAAGAGAAAAAAACATAAATTATGAAAAAAGAAGAAATTTAGGAGAAAAAAGAGAGAACAATACAAAACTGACTATCAAAAGAAGAAAAAAAGAAAAATGACAAGCAGAAGAGATAATGAAAAAAAAGAAATTCAAAATCGAAAAAATGAAAAAAAGAAAAATTATAAAAAAGTAAAAAAAATTAAAAACATAATAACCGATAAAATACAAGAAAGAAAAAAGAAACTGACTAAAGAAAAAAGAAAAAAAAACTACAAAAAATATAAAAAAAAACGAAAAAACAATAAGAGAAAATGCACCTGAGAGAAAAAAAAGGGGAAGAAATGAGGAAACTTGAAAAAAGAAGATAAAAAAGGAAGGAAAAAGAGAGAGAGAAAATGAAAAGTAGAGAGATTTATACTTCATTTTATGCAAGTGACTTTTTGGGGGGTGGGTTTGTGAGGTGGGGGATGATGATGGAGGAGGAGGAGCAGGAGGAGGAGGAGGAGGAGGAGGAGGAGGAGGAGGAGGAGGAGGAGGAGGAGGAGGAGGAGGAGGAGGAGGAGGAGGAAGATATTGGAACTAAGAAAATGAAAAAGTGAAAGGGAAACATACAAGACCGAAGAAAGGGAAGAAGGAAATAAGAAAGAATATGAAACGTTGAGAAAAGAAGAAAATAAGAAAGAAGAGTGATAAAAGACGACAATAAGAATGGAACGAAAAGAAATCAAGGCGGAAATGAAGCAAAATGGAGAGAGAGAGAGAGAGAGAGAGAGAGAGAGAGAGAGAGAGAGAGAGAGAGAGAGAGAGAGAGAGAGAGAGAGAGAGAGAGAGAGAGAGAGAGAGAGAGAGAGAGAGAGAGAGAGAGAGAGAGAGAGAGAGAGAGAGAGAGAGAGATAATGGACTTAGTAACCTTATGAAAAATTTATTGTATAATGATGTTCTTATTTTCCATTTCTCTCTCTCTCTCTCTCTCTCTCTCTCTCTCTCTCTCTCTCTCTCTCTCTCTCTCTCTCTCTCTCTCCCAATAGAATGCATGTTTCGTATGTCAGTAGCTATTTTTACTTCATTAGAGAGAGAGAGAGAGAGAGAGAGAGAGAGAGAGAGAGAGAGAGAGAGAGAGAGAGAGAGAGAGAGAGAGAGAGAGAGAGAGAGAGAAAATAACCTTGACCCAGAAACAAAAGCCCCAAAATGAAAGAAAAATGTTCGGGAATATTTTTATTTTATTTGAAGGAAAGGACAGGTTGAAAAAAAGTGAAAAAAAAACAAGTAAGCGAATAAGAAAGAACAAAAATATAAAAGTGTAACAAAACGAAAGAAAGAAGGAAAGCAAAGGACAATAAAAAGGACATAAAAAACGATAAAAATTCGAATAACAAGCAATGAAATAAAAAGAAAACAACAAAAAAAAACAGAGAGAGAGAGAGAGAGAGAGAGAGAGAGAGAGAGAGAGAGAGAGAGAGAGAGAGAGAGAGAGAGAGAGAGAGAGAGAGAGAGAGAGAGAGAGAGAGATTGCACATGGGTTACCGGAAAAAGAAAGAGAAGAGAGGCATTAAAAATCAAGTGACAAATCCCTCCAATCAGCAACAAGCAAGCAGGTAATGTGGGCGGGGCTTAGTAACATAACAGCCAATCACCGACCGCCCTGTATCTCTCAGGGATGCTTAGGATTTCTCAAAACGAAGCCACAAAAAGAAGAGGAGGAGGAGGAGGAGGAGGAGGAGGAGGAGGAGGAGGAGGAGGAGGAGGAGGAGGATAGTGAAGAAGTGAACGAATTACTGAAGAAGAAAAAGAAGAGGAAGAAGGCAAAGACGTCAACACATTTTGAAAGAAGAGGAAAGAAGAGGAGGAAGATGATATTGAGGAGGAAATGCAAAAAACAAAAAGTGAAGGAGAGAGAGAGAGAGAGAGAGAGAGAGAGAGAGAGAGAGAGAGAGAGAGAGAGAGAGAGAGAGAGAGAGAGAGAGAGAGAGAGAGAGAGAGAGAGAGAGAGAGAGAGAGAATGTCGAAAAGCAATTATGGAGAAAAGAAAATGAAAGAAGCAGAAAAAAAGAAAAGAAGAAGAAGAAGAAGAAGAAGAAGAAGAAGAAGAAGAAGAAGAAGAAGAAGAAGAAGAAGAAGAAGAAGAAGAAGAAGAAAAAGAAAGAAGAAAGAAAGAACAAAAACGAGAAAAGGGACCAATATAAAAAAAGAAAGGAGAAAAGAAGTAAAATAGTGAAAGTACAGATAAAACAAGACAGAACACACAGCAATCACACACATATTCTCTCTCTCTCTCTCTCTCTCTCTCTCTCTCTCTCTCTCTCTCTCTCTCTCTCTCCCTGAGCCCCGCAAGCCGCAGCCAACCGTACTCACTTACAGCCTCTTTTGTTTACATCTTCGTCGACCCCAAGCGTTCGGACTCTGGCTTCGACTTCCGATTAACACCCTCCATCTAGACCACCCTTCAGAATGCCCTTGCCCTTACACCTACGATCCTGGGGCTGGGCATGCGGGAAGGGGAGGGTTCAGGGTGTTTTGGTGGTGTTTCATCCTGTTTTGTGGGTTTAGGTTACTGTGGTTTTACTTTTGTTGAGTCTCGGAGGCGTGATGTGTTCAGATGTATTCGTGATCTTGTGGGCGTCTTGTATTTGTTACTGCTACTGCTGCTACTACTACTACTACTACTACTACTACTACTACTACTACTACTACTACTGCCGAAAGTATTGAAGGGGAGAGAGAGAGAGAGAGAGAGAGAGAGAGAGAGAGAGAGAGAGAGAGAGAGAGAGAGAGAGAGAGAGAGAGAGAGAGAGAGAGAGAGAGAGAGAGAGACGAAGGCAAGGAAAGTTCGCAAGAAAAGTTACCAAAGTCTGTGAGACATGGGTGATAAATTGTGTATGAGAGGAATTCGAGCTTGTCTGTCTGTCTGTCAGTGTGTGTGTGTGTGTGTGTGTGTGTGTGTGTGTGTGTGTGTGTGTGTGTGTGTGTGTGTGTGTGTGTGTGTGTGTGTGTGTGTGTGTGTGTGTGTGTGTTGCTGCAGGCTGACACACGAATTCTGCAAAATTTATGAGCTTGTAAAAAAAAAAAAAGAGAAATAAAATAAAAGGTTGGAGGCAAAGCTCTAATGCTAATGAAAGAATTATTCCGGAGAGAGAGAGAGAGAGAGAGAGAGAGAGAGAGAGAGAGAGAGAGAGAGAGAGAGAGAGAGAGAGAGAGAGAGAGAGAGAGAGAGAGAGAGAGAGAGAGAGAGAGAGAGAGAGAGAGAGAGAGAGAGAGACGAGGGACAGACAGTCAGATATAATCAAAATACATTAACTTCTCTTCTTCCTTCGTCCTTCCTCTTTCCTCCTCGTCTTCCTCTTCCTCCTCCTCCTCGTCTTCTATGCAATACAACTATTCCTCTCTTTCTCCTCCTCTTCCTCCTCCTCCCCCAGCGACTCTTACCTCTTTACTCTTCCCTGATCTTTCTTTTATCTCTCTATCCTCCTCCTCCTCCTCCTCCTCCTCCTCCTCCTCTTCCTCCTCTCCCAGTTTGCTCATGACCTTCTCCAATTTAATTAAAAAATAATCACCCACTCGACACAAATTTCAAAGGGAAACTCTCTCCCCATTATTTCCTCTCCCTCCTCCCTTTCCTCCTCCCCTCTCCCCTTTGCTTTAGTCTGACTTTATTTTATCACTGCATGCTTATCTCTCTCTCTCTCTCTCTCTCTCTCTCTCTCTCTCTCTCTCTCTCTCTCTCTTATGACACTCACAAGAAGATCAAGATTAATGAGAGAGGAGAGAGATGTATGTCCTCCTCCTCCTCCTCCTCCTCCTAATTCTCCTCTTCCTCCTTTTCCTCCTCCTCCTCCTTCTTCTCCTCCTCCTTCTCCTTCTCCTCTTCCTTCTCCTCCTCCTCTTCCTTCTCTTTCCCGACTCTTCTTCATCTTTATTTTTTTTTATTTTCTTTCTATTTCAATAATCGTTATCCTGGTTGTTGTTGTTGTTGTTGTTGCTGTTGTTGTTGTTGTTATTGTTTTTCACTTGTTTCTGTTCTATTTTTTTAGTTTCTTGCTTTTCTTTGCATTTTATTGTTTGTTGTTCTTGTTCTTTTGTTTTCTTTTATTCATTTTCCATTTATTTATGCCTTTTACTGTTTTATGTTATTGTTTTTCGGTTATTCCTTGTTCAATTCCTTCTTTTCTTCATCTGCTTCTTCTTCTTTCCTTCCTTTTTCTTCTTCTCTTTCTTCTCCTCCTCCTCCTCCTCCTCCTCCTCCTCCTTCTATCATTCAAAAATAAAATAGACAAATATTTAAAAGCAAATCCCCAACAAGCTCTCTTCTTGTCCGAATAATTACTAAATTCACTATTAAACTCATATTCAACAGTTTTAATATAAATTGTATTAACTTTCAGATAGGCGTATAGAGTTCACCGTAGGGTGAATAGTAGAACTTCCTTTCATCCTTTCCTATGAAAATTTCCATGTCAGTTTTTCCATACTGCATGGTACTTTTCCCAACTATTTCCAT
>NC_087158.1:13783299-13808299 GCF_035594125.1 Scylla paramamosain
CACCGCCACCACCACCACCATCATGAAGCGGCCACCACAGCCCGTCCCTAACTCCCAGAGGCGTGAAGGAGTGGTCAAGGACACAGTGGTGGTTCCCGTTTAGCCCTGCGGGACGCCACTACACACCACACCACTCCACACCACACACCTCTCTCTTTTTTCCCCACTTTTCATCATCACTTATTTATTTTTCTTTGTTATTTCTGACTGTCTGGCTCTCTCTCTCTCTCTCTCTCTCTCTCTCTCTCTCTCTCTCTCTCTCTCTCACCTTTCCTTCCCTTCCTCTTCTCCACCTCCACCTGCTCATTCTAATCACTCATTCTCATTCACTTTTTTTTTTGCTTTTTTTTCTCTCTTTTTCTCACTTCTCCTTGACCTTTCCCTCACATCATTCACTTATCACTCACTCTCACTTTCAACCTGTCTTTCACCTTTCTTTTAATTTGATCTTTTTTTTTATTTCCCTCTCATCATTCATTCTCATTTATCTCCATTTATCACCACTATTATCATCACCACCCTTCTCTGCCTCACCGCACCCACTACTCCACTTGTCATCACCACTGTTGCTAGTCTCCTTCCCTTCCCCATTCATCACTTATACTCTCCTCCTCTCTTTCTCATCACCGTCATAATCAGCACTCGTCTCCTGCTTGTCTTTGTTGCTCATTCACTCACCTCCCTCCACACTGCCTTGTCTCCACCTCACCTCCCCTCATCTCTCTCTCCACACTATTGATTCACACCTGCCTTAATCTCTCACTGTCTTTCTCCACCTCACCTCCACCCATCTCTTATTTACAGACTCATCTCAATTACTCATCTTTCACATCACACAGTTTCCATCCTAATACTCCCTTGTCACTCATCCGCCACACCCATGCAGGCTTCTAACTCCACACTACCATCCACACACGTATCCACAATCATCCACTTTAATTAGTACCCAAACCCACATCTATTTCACATACAACCCTTATCCACTTCCACTACTCCACATTAAAACCCACTTTCATCCACATCCACATCTACACGAAATCCACTTCCTGCAACCACTCCACCACCTCAAAGTCTTCCACCAAGCCTCCACCTCCACCTCCATGATCTCTGCAGTTGGCGCCTGGCTGTGGTGGGCGGTGGGCGGGGTGGCTGAGAGCGTGGGTGGCAGCGTGGGAGGCGTGTGGGCGTGGGCGTGGCTGGTGCTGGCCTCCGTGGCGCCCGCCGTGGGTGTGGTGACCAATGTGGTGAAGGAAGTGCCGAGTCTTGATGTCGGTGAGTGTGGTGAACTTCTGTTTGTTTAGCAGTGGTGGTAGTGATGGTGGTAGTAGTAGTAGTAGTAGTAGTAGTAGTAGTAGTAGTAGTAGTAGTAGTAGTAGTAGTAGTAGTAGTAGTAGTAGTAGTAGTTGTTGTTGTTGTTGTTGTTGTTGTTGTTGTTGTTATTGTTGTAACTCTTGTCGAAGTGTGATGCCGTGGAGGAGGAGGAGGAGGAGGAGGAGGAGGAGGAGGAGGAGGAGGAGGAGGAGGAGGAGGAGGAGGAGGAGGAGGAGGAGGAGGAGGATGAGGAAGTATGTAAACCACTTTTCTATAATGCACAAAAATAAAAATTACTAAACTACACACACACACACACACACACACACACACACACACACACACACACACACACACACACACACACACACACACACACACACACACACGACACAACAAAACAATAAGCTACTCGTACTTCGAAAGGAATGACTCTACCTCTTTTGAGAGAGAGAGAGAGAGAGAGAGAGAGAGAGAGAGAGAGAGAGAGAGAGAGAGAGAGAGAGAGAGAGAGAGAGAGAGAGAGAGTAAAAAACCTTTAAGCCGAGCGAATCCATCTTGCGAACTCGTTACTCTGAAGGTCTCTCTCTCTCTCTCTCTCTCTCTCTCTCTCTCTCTCTCTCTCTCTCTCTCTCTCTCTCTCTCTCTCAATGGTACACAAGGAAGGTCGGGCGTCGCAACCAGAATGCAATCAGCCTTACTCTCACCGCCTTGTTCTTTGTGTCTTATTTACTGTACAGAGGGTGTGAGAGAGAGAGAGAGAGAGAGAGAGAGAGAGAGAGAGAGAGAGAGAGAGAGAGAGAGAGAGAGAGAGAGAGAGAGAGAGAGAGAGAGAGAGAGAATCGTACGTGGCCACAGCCTTTGAAACAATATTGCAAAAAAAGATAGAGAGGAAGAGATAGAGATGGAGAGAGGAATAAAAAAAACTGACCTGTACTTCACCCCCTCTCTCTCTCTCTCTCTCTCTCTCTCTCTCTCTCTCTCTCTCTCTCTCTCTCTCTCTCTCTCTCACTCTCCCATGAGTCTCGCTCGCTGGCTCGTTAATATTACGTCTGCTCCATTGGAAATTAAGCCGTTCAGGCACGAAGACCAGCGTTCTTGTGTCCCCGTGCAAGTTTAATACATGATAAATAGAAAGCACAGCCACGACCAGGAGAGGGAGCAGCAGGAGGGGCAGCAGGAGGCGCAGAAGGAGGAGTGGCAGAAGGTGGAGTAGGATTAGGATGATGATATAGTGAGAAAAGGTTAGGAGGAGGAGGAGGAGGAGGAGGAGGAGGAGGAGGAGGAGGAGGAGGAGGAGGATGAGGTGGAGGAGGATGAAAAGAGGGATGATGCGGGAGGAGGAGGAGGAGACTAGGGGAAGAAGCAGTGATAAGTTGAGGAGAGGAGTAGTGGAGATGAGGTGAGGGAAGACTACAGGAGAAAAGAGAAGAGAGGATGATAAAATAAGAAGAAGGAGAGGTGAGGAGAGCAGAGGTGACAGGGAAGAAAGCAGGTGAGATTATAGATGAGAGAAGTGAGAGGAGATAAAAGAAGAGACAGACAGGAAGATGAGTGAGAGGAGGGAGGAATAGAGAAAGGGACAAAAGAGGGAAAACAAGAGAAGAATGAAAAGAAGGAAGAGAAAAGAAACAGATAAAGAAAAAGAAAAAGAAGGCGTGAAGCAAGTGAGGAAGGAGGAGACGTACTCGTATATAGTAAATGAGAAAGAGAAGAGAGAGGGAGAGGGTGGTGAGAAGAAGAAGAAGAAGAAGAAGAAGAAGAAGAAGAAGAAGAAGAAGAAGAAGAAGAAGAAGAAGAAGAAAAAGAGGAGGAGGAGGAGGAGGAGGAGGAGGAGGAGGAGGAGGAGGAGGAGGAGGAGGAGGAAGAGGAGGAGGAGGAGGAGGAGGACAGCCACACAGACGCACCAGTAAGAAGGAAGGATGAGTGTGTCGCTTCAAAACAACATTACCTGCTTCTGTCAGCTGTTATGCACGTCTTTGCACCGCGCGGGGGGAGAGGAAGGGGAAGGAGAGAAGAGAGGAGAGGAGAGGGAGGTGAACAGGCTCCTTCCTCCTTCTCTCCTTCCTTCCTTTATTCATTTATTCCACTTCTAGTCTCCCTCTCTTCATTTATCCCCACCTCTCTCTTCACTTTCATCCTACTCATCCTAACCTCAATCTTTCATTCTCTCCTCACCTTATCTCCCTTTTCCACATCCTCTCTTTCCTCACATTGACTCATTACGATTTTTCATCCTCCCCATCCTTGCATCCATCGTTTTTCTCCTTCCCCACTCCCACCTCCTTTATCCTCTTTCCTTCATCCTTTCTCCTTCCCATTCTTGCACCCAACATCCTTTTCCCTCCTCTCTCTCACCTCCATGATCTTTTTCCTCCCCCTTCTAATCCCACAATCCTCTTTCCTCCTCACCTCCACCTCCACACTTCTCTCATTCCTCACTCTCGCAATCCCTCTTCTCTTCCTCTTCCCTCCCCTCATCCTTCAGTCTTCTTTCCTCTCCACTCTAATCCACACAATCTTCAATCCACAATACTCCTGGCAAAAATTTTCACATTACCAATACTTCCTCCACTGACATCACCAATTTTCTTCCACCAGCAGTATCTCCACCACCTTTCCTCCACATTCCCAATCCTTCTTCTCAACCCTCACCCTCACGACCTCCTCTCTCCTCTCTCCTGCACCTCCTCCCCGGCATATCTGGGAAGAGGAGAGGACACGGGAAAGACTATCAGCTGGAGAGAGGAGGAGGTGGTAGGTAAATTTTTAGACTAGGAGGAAGGTAAATTTATAAAGAGCAGGAAGAAGGAAACGTGAATTTGCAAAGAGCAGGAGAGAAGAGAGGAGAGGAGGTAGTGTTGGGGGGTACGGATTGGCAGGGCGTGGGAGTGTGTCATGCACCACACTAGGCAGGTCATATTAAATTGTAAAAATGTCAGGAAATTATGGATGTGACGAGATGCGTTTTTGTTCCCTTCCTCTTCTCCCTCCCGTATTCCACTCTGTCCACCCTCCCGCCGCTCTGATCGTGATGAAAGGAGTAAGACTAATACTGTAACTGGAAATGTGAGACGTGAAGGGTTTTGAATACAGGATATTATCACTGGCAGCCTTACTTCTCTGATTAAAGGAAAGAATAAAGTTTCGAAATTATAGATATGAGAACTAAAGGTCTCTGAATACAAGAAACTATCCCTGAATATCTGCCTCGTGCAATGGAGAGAATGAAGACAAGAAAGGTAGCATATTCACAGCACGTCCATATATAATCTTGCTACGTTAATTTCTGCTTCACTGAATTGCACTTACCGCCTTTAGGATTTACTACATCAAGTCACAATTTTACAGTCATTACTCGTACTCGCTGCCATGACATGCAAGACGAAAGGATGATTATTCGGTATCACAATTACTTCTCGACTTCCAAGGCTGGTTGCTGTCTTACTAAAATAAACTGAACTCTTCTGTATTTGCTGTTTCAACTTTGAATCACTGGAATACAAAAAAAAAAAAAAAAAAAAAAAAAAATCACTGGAATACAAAAAAAAAAAAAAAAAGATAAATTAGTCACATCACTCCTGGATTGTCTTCTAGCATTCCTTAACGAGCTACTACAGTAAAGTAATTGCTAAAGACAGGGGTTCTCAACTTTTTGCAAACTGGGCACCCCGAAAGCTGGTTCAATGCAGTTGGGGCCCTCATCAGTGTGCCACCCACTCAACCCTCTCCCCAACTATGCCACCACAGAGAGATAGACAGAATCAGATAGATAGATAGATAGATAGATAAAGGGAGGACATAACAGCTGCATCTCTTTTGTACTAATAGGCAATGAGTTCGTGATTTTCCGCTATTTTTTTCCACTCCCGTCCTGTGCTCGCCCCCCCACCCCCCCCACCTCCCCTACCCCGATTGAGAACCACAGGGCCTTAAGAGACTATCATGCTTGCTTATGAATTCCTCGACGCTCTAATTGCCAAAATGAAAACGGAGAAAAGGTTGATTAAAAATTCTCATTATTCGCTCGTCTCTTACATCCAACGTGCTAATTCTCTGATTGCTAACGACACACTTCCAACTTCACTTGAATAACGTTAGAGAATTTATACAGCCAGAGTAAAACAACAGCATTCACTAGAGGATCTGAACTCGCGGATTTAAATAAACTACTCCACTCCTCACTTCTTTTAACGTCAGCGGCATGGCATCTTTTGAAATGACACACTGAATCTACAACACATTTCATTTCAATGGAGGAGAATTCACAGCAGTCACTGACTTAAATTAATATCTTACTCAACTATCATTCCCACACTCACGTGAGTCCCGCTGGCCAATCACTGTCACCTTCACTCACCTACTACTCACACACTTAGTGCCTATTTCACAGTCGCTTCATTTTATTGTGACTTACCAATGAGTGGTGATTTCCACCACCGCCAACAAATCCGATTTCACAGTCGCTTTTCGCGGAGTTGTTTGTTTTGATCCTTACCAGAAATTGGAGCCTTTGGTAACGCTGGCCTGGGAGCTGCTGGGTCTCCCCAGTGGAGCTTACCAATGCATTTATTTTTTTTGCAAATAGCACAAATTATATCCTCTTATAGTTGTATTATTTTCAAAATTGTATATTAAAATAATTAAACAGTACAGCAACACTTTGTAGGATATAATAGTGATATGAGAAAATTTAAGAAAAATCTGGATGGCGGTGTCGTGTGCAAAAGTGTCCGTCATTGTGGAAGTGTGCCTTGCGCTCCACACCCGTCTGTTGGTTTGCTCTGACTCGTGTATGAAAGGGTCTGTGGGGCTGATATCCCAGGCAGAGCGAGCACGATCATCAGTTATCATCATAAGTGTATGACGCAGCGTCACTAGTCTTAAAATCTATTATTTATTGAATGTGTGAAACCTGCAAGTCTGTTTTCCTTCCAGCCAAAATTGTAGGAGACCTTACTTTGCTGATGTGCGTCACCACAATCACTGTGTGTTATCAAATAACTAAAAAACAACATTTTATTAAGATTTTCGGAGCGGACATCAGCATCGTCGTATCGGAGGTGAAGGACAGACCTACTTTGACCAGTAAAATTAATTAATGATGAACATTTCTCAATGAAATATTATTACCTACGATAGCGCGAGTCATTCCTTTCTCAACACTGCCAAAAGAAACGAGGAATCCACAGTATTTACTTAAAAAGTTCAAGTGCAGGATATGCCCATATCGTGGGGAACTGTGCGAGTCGGAGGTACTCAGATTTCAAATATTCGATAAATAATGGATTCTAAGACTACTGACGCTGCGTCATACACTCATGATGACATGTGATGATCGTGCTCGCTCTGGCTGGTATATCAGCCCCACAGACCCTTTCATACACGAGTCAGAGCAAAGCAACAGACGGGTGTGGAGCACAAGGCACACTTCCACACTGACTGACACTTTTGTACACGACAGAGGCGTGAACTAATTTCACAAGCTGGTAGTTGATGAAAACTTCACTACCTGTCACCTTTATCTAATTTGCTATCCCTCCTTGGTCAAACTCCTGTAATAATCTTGATATACGCGTAAGTATATGGAATTTGTCACCTAAGACAAATGTTGAATAATACTGAAATAACATTACGGTTTCCATCACAGGGCTAGGTTTGGTTAGGCTAGGTTTAAATTAATTCAGCTCATTAATTTCATTGTTAATTCTTTCATTGTGCAGATTGTTATTTTTAAAAAATCTTAATTTTGTTCAGTAATAAATGTATAAAGTCAGCGTCTCAAAATGATTAGGCTAGGATTATTTCCATAAAATCCAAAATATTTCCATGTAACAATGTGTGTGCAGCAATAAGGGAGAGAAAATAGATTACTTATTATGTACCTAGTTGGCAAAAGCAGAGTTTGGTGAGTGTCAGACAAATTCAAAGGGAAGAATTAAAATCACAAAACGTAACCACAATAATAATGGATACGGCGCCCTGAAAGCATCAGCGACGTATTTACACGACTTTGTCCTTGTTTTTAGTGCTGGCATGGCTATTTAATTTGTCAAGAACTGACTCGTTTTGTCTAATAAGGTTTCTCCGGCATACCAACATTACCGAATCAGCAGTCTTTGTCTTGTCATGATCGTTACCAGGTTGGGGATTACCAAAACCACGAAAACAACGACTGCGAAATCGCATCAAGGCGTTGGTAACGCCTGTCACCAGGCTTTTGGAACGTTACCAAGCGACTGTGAAATCAGTCCTCAGTCACCAATCACTCTCACTCAATTTTCACTTTCATATTCTCCTTTGCCCAATCAGTCCCACATTCACTCCCCCTGCTGCCCAATCACTCCCACACTCACTTCTCCCGCGCCGTACACACTCCCTCGGGCGCCCTGCTGTAGCGACAATGCCAGTACGGATCGGCCACGCGAGGTATTACCAGTATTTCTGCCAGCGCTGAGCGTCGCTACATCGCTTTGCTTTTAGTGTTTATCCCGTCCCGCCTCACGCTGCTCCTCGCCCCGGCGCTGACTCCCAAAGTGTGAAGACCCGCATTGGAATGTTAGCGCGTAATCTGACGGGGAATGTTGAATGCTGTGCTGCAGTGACGCGGCACACTCAGACGCAGGCAAACGTTTCACTCACTGGCTTCGTGACATCAGTGTCTCCGAAGTTGTGCGTGAGTGGAGCGGAGCGGAGCATCTGAGGGGCTCGTTTCGTATGGTTTATTCGTCATGGATTTGTTTGATTTTATTTGTAAATTGTTGCTATTATTATTGTTGTTCTTTTTTGGTTCGTAGCGATGGGAATAATTATTTGTAGTGTTTGTTGTTTGTGCGTCTTTTTATTTGATGGTGCTGGTGGTGGTGATGGTGGTGGTGGAAACAGTAGTATTAGTAGTCGTAGTAGTCGTAGGAGGAGGAGAAGCAGAAGGAATACAAAGGAATACAAAGGAAAGAACAGACAGCAACAGCCCTACGGGGCCTAACGAGGCTGTCTGTGTGTCTACCACTACCACTACAGATTCTAAGAGTTAGAGGCTGGAGGACACTAGGGTTCAAGGAAGAAAACATGAGAGCATAGGGAGAAGGAAAGGCTAAGATGTGATAGGAAAGGATGAAAGTGAAATTATACTATTCACTAACTAAAAAAAAAATCAAAACTAACTAAAACATTAACTAAAAAACTAAAAACTAAAAAAAAAAACTAAACTAAAAGAAAACTAACAAGAAAAAAAAAAAGGAACTTTATGTAGGCACAAAGTACGTTATATGAGGGGTTGATACGAGGTGATTGTCCAACCTTTCTTTAAAAGTTTCTATTGTATTACCATCGACAATATGTGCTAGGAGAGAGTTCCAGACATTTACAATTCTATTGAAGAAATAATACTTAGTCTCGTCTGATCTGAAACGCTTACCTATAATCTTGTAACCATTATTTCTAGTGGAGTTGGAACTGTCAATGATGAGAGAGTTGTTTACATTTACGTTATCAAAGCCCCGACACATTTTAAACAGTTCAATTAAGTCTCCTCGCATTCGCCGTTTCTGTAAGCTGAACAAGTTGAGTTCCCTCAAGCGCTCCTCATAAGGCTTGATCCGCAGTCGTGGGATCAACTTGGTAACTCTTCTTTGGACTCTCTCCAGCTTGTCTATATCTTTCCTGTAATGGGGTGACCAGAACTGGACACAGTACTCAAGTAGAGGTCGGACAAGTGTATTAAACAATGTGGGAATTACCCCTTCTGATTTGAATTCGAAAGTCCTACCAATAAACCCAACCAGTTTATTTGCTGTTTTAACTACTTCCGAGCAGTGTTTACTTGACTTGAGGTCTGAGGTAATTACTCGTATAACGCCCAAGTCCTTTTCCTCATTAACCTTGAGAAGCTCGGTACCGTTCATTAAGTAATCAATGTGATCGTTATTACTACCAATGTGCAACACTTTACATTTATCTACACTGAAGCTCATCTGCCACTTGTCTGACCAAGTGGCTAAGCAGTCGAGATCAGATTGTAATATTCTTTTATCCTCTGACGTGACTACTTTACTCATTATTTTTGTATCATCAGCGAACTTGGATACTTTACAGGTGAGGCCCTCATCGATATCATTAACGTAAATAAGGAAAAGAACGGGGCCGAGCACAGATCCCTGTGGTACACCACTTAAAACTTCTCGCCAGTTTGAAAATTTACCATTTAAAACAACGCGCTGCTTTCTCTCAGACAGCCAGTCTTCAAGCCAATTGAGAAGTTTTCCATTTATACCATGTGACTTCAATTTAGCTAGTAGCCGCTTGTGGGGAACTTTGTCAAAAGCTTTTTGAAACTCTAGATACACTATATCTACTGCCTTTGTTTCGTCGTACATGGTGAAAACATCATAAAAGAAATCAAGCAGATTAGTTAGACAAGAACGTCTGTTTCGGAAGCCATGCTGTGAGTCATTGATTAAATCATTTTCCTCTAGAAAGTTCACTAAATTATTGCGAATTACTGTTTCCATTAGTTTACATACTACAGATGTAAGGCTGATAGGTCTGTAGTTACTTGGAAGTGAATTATCGCCTTTCTTTTCTATGGGGGTAACGTTAGCTAACTTCCAATCCTTGGGAACCTTACCGCAGTTGAATGATTTGGTGAAAAGCAAATGAAAGGGGCTTACAAATTTGAAATTTAGTTTCTTTCAAGACACGTGGTGCAATACCGTCTGGGCCGGGGGCTTTGTCAGTTTTCATTTTATCAATTACTTTGATTATTTCGTCTTCATGAAAAACGCAGACACTTAAAGGGGTTATGTTGTGGAGCATAAGGAGTGGTTCGGGGATTATATGAGTATTTTCCTCTGTAAAAATTGAAGCAAAATAATCATTCAGTGTGTCCGCGATATGAGTTTCTTCGGTGACAAAATTACCGTTATCTAGTGTAATTTGGTTAATGTGAGATGTAATGACTTTTTTATTTCGAACGTAACTGTAAAAATTCTTTGGGATTGGATTTAGCAATGCTTGCAATATACATTTCTAGATTTTTCTTACTCTGTCTAATGAGCTTTTTTGATTCGCGTCGGAGTCTGTCATATTCTAGTTTATCGGCCTCATTCTGAGAGGACAAATATTTACGGTAGGCACGATTTTTCTGCAGTAGTTGTGACTCATTCTTGTTTTTCCACCATTTAAGTCTGTTTCTCTTGCATGGACATCTTTTACGCACAGGGATACATGTCTTAACAGCATTTTCTAAAATATACTTAAATTTCGCCCATGATTCTTCAATGTTACTTTCACCAAGTTCAGCGTTCCAATCTGCGACAGAAAGAATTGACCTGAGTCTGTCGTAGTCTCCTTTTTTGTATATGAAAACTTTTTCATTGCTAACAATGTCTTTATATGCTTGAAGGTTGATGTTAAAGGAAACAATCTTGTGGTCACTTGTACTAAATTCAGGATCAATACTAACGTCAGATATTAAGTCATCGTTTGTTGAAAGAACAAGATCTAATATGTTGTCACCTCGTGTGGGTCCTTGAACGTGTTGCTTTAGAGAACATTCTTATAAATTATTACACAGGTCGTGACCAGAGTGAGAGTTAAGTGGATTGCCCCATGAGTTAACAGGAAGATTGAAGTCTCCACAGATGACTGTATCAAAAGTGTTACTTATTTTAGTAATTTGATCTTGTAAATTCTTATCGGAGGAAACTTTGTGAACCGGAGGCCTATAAATAAGACCTATAGCAGTTTTCTTAGAACGCACTCTTAAATGCAAGACTGAATCTATATTGTTAATCTTTTCGGTTTTTAGTATGGTTGGCTGAAGACTAGCTTTCACATACAGCAATACACCGCCTCCTATCCTGTGGCTATGAACATTTCATAGCCTGGCAAGTTATATTCCGCAAGAAAGTCTCTGTTCGCAGAGTTCAGCCAAGATTCAGTAATACCAATAATGTGATAGTTTTCTACAGCTGCCAGGGTTTCTAAATCTGAAAATTTATTTTTAAGGCTGCGAGCGATGATTAGGCAAGCTTTTATAGTGTTGCACATGGAGGTTGGGTTGCACGAGGAGTCTACTAAGAGTCTGTGGCTACACGATCTTGCTGAAAATAGAAACTTTATTACTAAGGAGTCTGCCAAGTCGTGCTGCTCCAATTCCATTTAGGTGTAAACCATCCAGCCGAAATAGAGAAGGTTTATTGTAAAAGTCGTCCCAAAGATTAACAAAGTCTACACCTTCCTCTGCGCAGCGAGAACGGAGACGGCTGTTAGTGCTGAAGGCTCTGTTGTAGAAGACAGCCGGTGCCCCGGTCCGGTGGAGGATGCCTGAAATAATAATGTTATTGGATTTAGTTTTGTAGCGCTGTATCATCCTCTTGAACTTTTCCATGAGGTCTTCAGACCTAGTGTTTTTGATATCATTTGTACCTGCGTGAATAATAAAGAGGGTATTATTATTAGATCCACAGGCTGCCTCGTCGCATGCATAGACGCTTACGTGTCTTACGAGCCCTGCCACAGAACTCAGAGAGATGACCTCTGGCTGTTGAGTCTCCGACCAATCTCGTCTCTTGTGCATCTTCCTCCTCTTCAGCTAGGAACTGGTACCTGTTGTGTGTTGAGATGGGCAAAAATTTCTTAACATTAGTGGTGGTGGCACGATTCCTGACTAAAGTGCATGGTGACTCTGCAAGCACAGCATGTGGGCAGGCAGGAGCCCCTGGAGTGGAGGAGGCAGGTCTGTCAGGGATGGCAGGAACAACATCTGTGGAGGTGCAACCTGTATTAGAGACAACGAACTCTTTTAGTGTTTCAAGCTGTTGCACGACGTCCTCATACTGCTTCCACTTCTCATATTTCTCGTTGAGTCTATCTTACTTTGGAGGTGACACAACCTGCAGGCAGAAGAATTTCTGAAATATTGAGGGGCAAACCTGCCACGACAGGCTTCGCATTGTCTGAGAAGAAAAGGAAATGACTAATTAATCAGAGCACTTTCAAAGTTTTAGAAAAGATGTGACCATAAATTGAGCAAATTAAAAGTTTATGGAAAGTGCACGGAAATCAGATACTGGTGTGTTGGATGCCTCCAACACTGGGAGTTAGCTCCCACAGGGTCTTGAAAATGCCATAAAGAACAATCGCTTCCCTAGAGTCTCGGTCACGAGTGACTTTCACAACCCAGCGCTTGCAGCTATTGTCCTCACAGTTCTGTCCCATAGAGTGGGGCCGGCGTAGTCACTCTAGGCAAAGAGGGCAAGATGGGGGAACGGAACCAGCACCCAACCTCACTTTCAGCCACATCTGACACACTTCTGCGACCCTTGCGAGGCCTGGCCGGTGGCACCTGTAGCCAGGTGTTCTCCACCGACTCTAGAGACTATCAGACGAACTTCCAGAGAGACCAAGAAACTGAAATATTCCTTGTATAGTATGAGAGAAGGATGGAAAAGTGATGAGAACCACTCATTATGAAGGATAGAGATGAAAGGACCGCCATTAGCAGGGGAGAAGCGGGTGACTCACATCAACAACTGGTTCCCAGGGAGGCTAAATTAGAGTAGAGACCACCACACTTCTCTAAACCGCAGCCCCCAGCTAACTAAAGCTAACTAAGGCATGGTCCAGCTAACTATGACCTTGGAACTCCAGCCATTGTCCCGTCAAGGGATCCTCTGCCTGCAGTCCAATCCACCACTGCTGCTGCCCAGTGGCTTCATTATAACCCTGGTCCGGGGGACTTACCAGGTTAACACCTTGTCCAAGGGTGGCCTGAGACTATGCACGGCAGGGTCGTCAATTTCCCTGAGGCGAGCTACGATCACCCGCATACCGGAGGAGGAGGAAAAGGAGGACGAGGACAAGGAGACCACCACCACACCACCACCACCACCATCACCACCACCACTACTACCACCACCACCACCATGACCACCACCACCACCACTACCACTACCCCCACCACCACCAAAAACCACAAAAACAACAACAACCCGAAGCAAGCAGCAGGCAACAACAGAAAGAACAGTCGCACAAGAAGCTGGAGAGATATGGAACACTAACACAGACAAGAGGCGCGAGGCAACACGTGCGGCTCCTTACAACATTACGTGGCTCGTTGCCTTGCTATACGAATGTCTGGGAATCTTCACCATTACTCTGAGAAGAAAGCAAGACAGAGGAGGAGAAGGAGGAGGAGGAGACTATGAAGAACTGAACATTATGTAAGGTTAAATCAAGAAAAAAATGAGAGAGAGAGAGAGAGAGAGAGAGAGAGAGAGAGAGAGAGAGAGAGAGAGAGAGAGAGAGAGAGAGAGAGAGAGAGAGAGAGAGAGAGAGAGAGAATCGGACAAGGATAAAAAAAAAACTTTCCCTCTCCACTACTAGTCACACACACACACACACACACACACACACACACGGTCAGCTATTCGCACCTGTAATGGGGGAGGATGGGGTTCCCAGGTGTACATGTAATTAATTAAGGCTCCCAGGTAAGGCAGGGGAGACAGCGTGTATTCCTGACAGGTGCAATGAAGACTGCTCTATAGATCCCACAGGTACACACAACACCTGCCGGATTAATTTGCTTACCTGTGTGTGTGTGTGTGTGTGTGTGTGTGTGTGTGTGTGTGTGTGTGTGTGTGTGTGTGTGTGTGTGTGTGTGTGTGTGTGTGTGTGTGTGTGTGTGTGTGTGTGTGTGTGTGTGTGTGTGTGTGTGTGTGTGTGTGTGTGTGTGTGTGTACCAAGGGTTCAAAATTTATTACTTTTCTTCTCACCTTTTCGTTCTCTCTCTCTCTCTCTCTCTCTCTCTCTCTCTCTCTCTCTCTCTCTCTCTCTCTCTCTCTCTCTCTCGATAATAAACGTTCTTTTATTATTACTGCAGCTGTTCTTAGTCCTGCACCTAAATTTTAAGGGAGATTGAGAAACTACTACTACTACTACTACTACTACTACTACTACTATTACTACTACTACTGTTACTACTACCGTACTATAACCTTCACCGCAAACTTCAATTTCTTTCGATAAAATGCACTAAAAGCCCACACGTAATCCTTTCTACTGGCACACTCCAAACACTCCACCGTAAGCCGCCTCTCTCTCTCCATCTTTCCGTGACCTGAACTTCTTGACTTACATGAATATCTTTTCCTTGTCAACTTTTATTAATTTGTTTGTTTTATCCTATTGTATTTTTTTTTTTCATTTAATTATTTCATTTATCTATTTCTTTACTCATTCATTTATTTTAGCAGCAAATTAACTGGCTTTATCTCACCATTTCTGTATCCTCGACTTCACGCAAAAAAAAAAAAAAAAAATAATAATAATAATAAATAAATAAATATAAATAAATATAAATAAATAAATGAATAAATAAAATATATATGTAAATAAACAAAATAAAATAAATAAACAAAAAATAACAGCGGAACTAGGTAAGTCTTCTCTAGGTATTCTATTACATATTACGAGGCAGCAACTACGACTAAGATACATTTTCCTGATAAGTAGATGAGTAGTAATTTTACATCCCCAACTTGTATAACTTGCGTACCTTGGACTAAAAAAAAAAAAAAAAAAAAAAAAAAAAAAAAAAAAAAAAAATGACACGTGGAGCACAGAATGAGAAATGGAGAGATGAGCATGAGAAGGCAATATTAAAGGTTTCAGGGACCATGTCATATCCCTCTTCGCAAATAAAATCTTAACAAAGCCCCCGACAAGGATGCTATTTTGACAGTGGGTGTTTGAGACCCCGACCTAATAGGCAAAAATATGCTTTGCTGTCATGTGTGAGTGACTGAGTGAGGCAAAAGGACACCACTGCTGATTGGATGGATGATTACTGTTAGGTCATGGATCAAGGTCACATCGACGTCACAAAAGGATGAGTGGCCGGGGTATCTATTATGACTACACCTACAGTCTCGCTACCAGTGCCTGTAAATTTTAGTAAAGTTTATCCCAAATTCTCTCTTACAATTCCCTTCGTTATCCACGCATGACACCAAAACATGTTTTCGACAATCAGGTCGAGGTCTCAAACATTCACTGCCAAAATGGCATCCTTGTCCCACGCTTCTAGCAAGGTTTTATTTGCGAAAAACGATAGGACACTGCCCCTGCAACCTTTAGTAATGGGAGAGTCAAGTACAAAGCGCAGGGGAGGGCGGGAGAGAGAGGGGAGAGAGGAAGGGAAGAAAGGAGGGCAGCAATAACAAGGCAATTACCTGTGACCAGTAACAAGCAGTGAAACATGAAGCTAAACCACGATGGGTGTGTTTCCTTTACAGACGCTCTATCCACTCCCCTCTTTGTCGCTCCCTATCCACGACAGACCATGAAGCCTGGTGGGAGGCCTGGGTGTGTGGGTGCAGGAGGCAAAGCTAAGTGAAATTTAGCTTCCTAACCTAACCTAACAACATAAAATAACCCAACATAATTCAGTTTCTTAACCCAACTCAACCTTACTTAACTTAACCAAACTTAACTAAACCTAATCCAACCTAACCTAATTTAACCTAACATAACTCTGCTCTAACTTAACCCATCCTAGCCTAACCTAACCTAGCCAAGCCTAAAACTAACCTATTCTAGCCTATCCTATCCTAACCTAACCTAACCTAACCTGACCTAACCTAACCTAGCTTAGCCAAACTTAACCAAGCCTAACCTAACTTATAATTTCACGAGCATCACGTAGCTTCACTGGGGCAGTTGGTTATGATTTGTCTACCATGCATTATTAACGACTGCGTAAGAAAGCCACGCAGCACGTAGCAACACGGCGCCCACAAAGGTAATATCAAAGGTAACACTGACACTCACGATGAATGACTAACGATGAAAATGACAACAAGAAATGAGAAATCACCCACCGCAAGTACCTGCTCCCCCCAAACCCTCAGACTTCCCGCCACCTCTGCCACTCAGGCGAACACAGGAAGAAGCAGGAAGTAGTCAGGCCTACACGTAGCAGTCACTAAAAACACCCTTGTCCCACCTCCAGCCTCGCTCCCAGGGCCACACAACACTCACTCACTCCCTGGACAGCCGAGGTGCTCCAGGAACGTTCAGATATCACCAATAGGAGAGAATTCACAACACCCACGCGAATACAGTCACGCCACGCACCCGCCATTAGGACAACACTGCCTGGATGTCCCGTTGAAAAGAATGAATCACGTAATTTCCCAGCAATTACTTTACTGAGCTACATTTTGAGAGGAAACGCTACATAAAATTACTCATGGTGATTCAGAAGAGCCAAAGAGAAAAGTGAAGCAAGGATAAGTGTTTATAAAAATGGGAGTGAGTGCAGGGGGTTGGGATGGGGGGAGCCGGGGTGCCTCCTGCTTGAGGGGT
Source organism: Scylla paramamosain (assembly GCF_035594125.1). Taxonomy (NCBI): domain Eukaryota; kingdom Metazoa; phylum Arthropoda; class Malacostraca; order Decapoda; family Portunidae; genus Scylla; species Scylla paramamosain. The sequence continues at coordinate 13,799,983 of NC_087158.1, forward strand.
TGACAAGTGGCGCGAAATGTGATTGTGTAACTAAATGAATAATCGTTCTTTTCTACCATAAAATTCTACCTATATCTATTTTCGCTTTTTTTTTTCTTAATCCAGCAGTATTGCATACGAGTGCCTAGTTAATATCGTTAGTGGTGGTTAGTAGAGTGTGAGTGCAGCACGAGATAGTAGTAGTAGCAATAGTTGTAGTAGCAGTAGTAGAAGTAGTAGCAGTAGTAGTATATGTAATTACTATATGCATCCCACTCACAAATACCATTAATAATACGTAGTAGGCAACATTACATATATCATTAGCAGTACAAACAGTCTTCCTCTTCTTCTTGTAACCTTCGTTTTGTGTCGCTTCCTTGCTACCGTTGTTTCCTCCACCGCTTCTTTTTCGCTATTACACTGCTTCCTCAGTCCTCTTTTTTCCCACCTCCAGAAGGAAAGAATACACACATCAGGAAAACAAACAGTGAGTAACGATACAAACACCATGAGCGCAAACAGCAAACACTACCGAGTCTAACCTCAGCACCCACACACACACACACACACACTACCAACACTACCAGAAGACGGAAGCACTGATGAAAAGATAGATAGACAGATAGATAGATAGATACAAAGATAGTTAGATAGATAGATTGATAGAAAGAAAGAAAGAAAGAAATATAGATAGATAGACAGAGACAGATAGAGAAATAGAAAGATGGAAAGATACTGTAGGTAGATAGATAGAGAGATAGACAGATAAGTAGACAGGCAGATTTCCAATGACCACAAAAAATTAACACACTAAATAAAAACATAACAAATACAAATTACGTAACATTACACTCCATACACTACGTAAAGTCACCAGAACAACACTACTATACAAATAACGAACAATTCTACAAAACACAACGTAAATAACAACAACGAAACCACATAGCATACAAATAATAACAGAACCTAAGAAGAAGAAGAACAAGAAGAACAAGAACAAGAAGAAGTAGAAGAAAAAGAAGAAGAAGAAGAAGAAGACTGGCACTTCACTACCACCTCCCTGACACTTTTCTTCACGTTTTCTATTGCCCTTGGCCGGCACCCCTCTTACATAAACAACAAAAATAAAAACAAGATGGCGAGGCCCAGTAGGCACCCTTCTGGCCTCACTGCGCGGGTCCAGCACACATCATGACCCTCGGGACTGCAGCTTTAACTGACCCAGCGTGCAGCGGCGGAGGGGAGAGGGAGTGGGAGAGAGGGAGAGAGGGAGAGAGGGAGAGGGCGAGGGTGAGGCGGGGAGGGCAAAGGAGACTAAATAACGCCCTTTCAAGCTGAGCGAGAGAGAGAGAGAGAGAGAGAGAGAGAGAGAGAGAGAGAGAGAGAGAGAGAGAGAGAGAGAGAGAGAGAGAGAGAGAGAGTATTGGAGGTGATACAACGAAATTTCCGGGGTAATCATCAGGACAGTAGAGATGGAGGAGGAGGAGGAGGAGGAGGAGGAGGAGGAGGAGGAGGAGGAGGAGGAGGAGGAGGAGGAGGAGGAGGAGGAGGAAGACTAGGAGGGCGACGACGACAAGGAGGAGAATAACGTAAATATAAAGTAAAAAAAGAAAAAAAGGGAATAAAGGACGAGGAGAAAAGAAAGTGTTACATAGATGGCGCAGAGAGAGAGAGAGAGAGAGAGAGAGAGAGAGAGAGAGAGAGAGAGAGAGAGAGAGAGAGAGAGAGAGAGAGGGTATATAGGTCGCAGTTATAATTCTTGAAGGTTTTTGAAGATTTTGGTATGTGAGAACCAATTAAAAGTTCTTCACGAGAGAGCGGCGAGTTTGCACCTCGGCCATTAGAACCCCTGTGCGCGCGTGTGTGCGTGTGCGTGTGTGTGTGCGTGCTTGTTTGGACCATAATCCATCGTATGAAAGCCTACCATCCCCAAAATCTCTCTCTCTCTCTCTCTCTCTCTCTCTCTCTCTCTCTCTCTCTCTCTCTCTCTCACTGATGAAGCCGAGGAGGAATATTTGAGAGAAGCTCCAACGAGTATAGAATGAGATCCACCGACACACTGATGCTATGAAAGAAGAGGAAAGGAGAAGGAGGAGGAGGAGGAGGAGGAGGAGGAGAAAGAAATGATGCACTCAAACCGGAAGTGAGAGAGAGAGAGAGAGAGAGAGAGAGAGAGAGAGAGAGAGAGAGAGAGAGAGAGAGAGAGAGAGAGAGAGAGAGAGAGAGAGAGAGAGAGAGAGAGAGACAGAGAAAATAAAGGACAGCAAAGCAAAAGTGAAAGTAAATAAAATAAAAAAAGAAGAAACAAAGGAATAATTACATGACGGAAGGAGAAAGACGAGGAGGAGAAATAAAAAGAGTAAGAAGAAGAAGAAGAAGAAGAAGAAGAAGAAGAAGAAGAAGAAGAAGAAGAAGAAGAAGGAGGAGAAATGTTGGCAGTGAGATGTATTCTGGCAAAGTTTCCTGGAAAAAAAGAGGAAAATGTGACACTTACTGACAACTTACCATTTAGCGGGGCCCCCTCCTCCCCCTCCCCCCTCCTCTTCCTCCTCCTCCTCCTCCTCCTTCTCCTCCTCCTCCTCCTCCTCCTCCTCCTCCTCCTCCTCCTCCTCCTCCTCCTCCTGTCAAACTATTGTTGTTACTTCTTACATTTTCTTCACTAACTAATTCTTCTTTTTCTTTTTCCTTTTCCTCCTGTTCTTTCTTTTACCATCTCTACTCTCTCTATCTCCTGTCTTTCTGCTCCCAATATCTCCTCTTTCCCTTAACTCTTCCTCCTCCTCCTCCTTCTTCTCTTCTTCAGATCATGTCTTTCCTTCCTAGTTTAATTCTTCTTCCTTTCCTCTTCCTCTTTCTTCAGTTCAAGCCTTCCTCTCTTCTCCTTAACTCTTCCTTCTCCTCTCTCCATCTCTCCTTACCTTCTCTCTAAATCTACTTCTTCCACCTCCTCGTTTTTCTCCTATGTCTTTCCTCTCTCTCTTCTTCCTCTTTCTATAACACTCTTTGCCCACATACTTTCTGACTCCTCTCCTCCTCTTCCTATTCCTATTTCTCCTCTTCCTCTTACTATGTCTTTCCTCCTTCCATTCTTTTTATTTTTTTTCCTCTTCCTATCATGTCCTTTTTCTCTCTCTCTCCTCTGCTCCTATTCTTTTTCCTTCATCTCCCTCTTTTTCTCTAACCCCTTCCCTTCTTAACCCTTCCTCTTGCTATCGTGATCTTTCTTTTCTCTCTCTCTTTTCTCACTATTCCTAAATATGTCTTCTTCTTCTTCGCCTCCTCCTCTTTCGTCCTCTATTCCTCCCTTCTTAACCCTTCCTCTCTCCTTACCCAGTACTTCCCAGCTCTACGTCTTTCTCCTCCTCCTCCTCCTCCTCCTTCTCCCGGCACGCGTTGAAAATTCGAACACACGACTGGAATAAAACAGGGAAACGAGCAGCCTGATTGCTTTCTGCCTCTCTACCTCAATTTGATGCGTCTGAAGAAACCCAGCAAAACTGCCACCACTGCTTATACCGTTTGGTCTCCTCTCTACTCGTGTTTCTGCAGCACTCGAGTCCAGAAGGGAAAATATAAAGATAATAGAGGGATACGAAAAAAATTAAAAAAGGAGGGAGGGGAAGATTTTTATTTATTTTTTATTTTATTTTTATTTCCCAGGGTTTAGAAAATGTAAAGATTGGTGATGTACTTACTGTATATGGAAGAGGGATAAAAAAAAAAAGGGGGGGAATAAAGAAAGTAAAGAGAATAAAGAAAACCAAAGGAAATGTACGGGTAACTATTAAGGGTAACTATTATTCTTTTATTTTTTTTATTATTTATTTATTTATTTTTTATTATTATGTAGAATACAGATTAGGGAATATAAGGGAAATGAAAAAGAAGGTAACAAAAGAAGATGGAAGTATAAGGAAAATAAGAGAAAAGATCAAAGAAAAGTGCAAAGGTAATTATTTTGATTTTCTAGTGTTTCGTAAATTTTAAAACTCGGGAACTAAAAGGAAAGGGGAATGAAGATGGGGAAAAAAGTAGATGATAAAAAATGTGAAAAGTAAAGAAAAAAAGAGGCTAAGGATTTTAATTTCGATTTTTGAGGTCATGGAAAAATACAGATCGAGTATTAAAAGGGAAGGAAAATTAAGGAAAGGGAATAAAAGAAGGCAAAAAAATAAATAAAGAAAGAAAATAAAATAAAGAAAATAAGGAAACATGCAAGGGTAAACATTTCTATTTTAAATCTTCAGGGTTCTGGGAAATGTAGAAATTAGGAACATGAAGGGTAGGGAAATGAAAAGAAGGATATATATATATATATATATATATATATATATATATATATATATATATATATATATATATATATATATATATATATATATATATATATATATATAAGATGGTATAATATTATGTGGAGTTTCAAGGTAATAAGAATGTGTGCAATTTTTAATTAATGTTGGCGACTTGGTCTGCTTTGAAAGACCGGGTTTCGAACTGGGGCACAAGAGAGAGAGAGAGAGAGAGAGAGAGAGAGAGAGAGAGAGAGAGAGAGAGAGAGAGAGAGAGAGAGAGAGAGAGAGAGAGAGAGAGAGAGAGAGAGAGAGATACTTTCTTCCGCTGGCGATTTAAGAAAAAAGTAAAAGATAAAAATAAGTACGAGTGGAAAAGGAAATTAGTAGTGTGTGTGTGTGTGTGTGTGTGTGTGTAGTAAAGTACAACTACGTGAATACTAAAACACACACACACACACACACACACACACACACACACACACACACAAGGTCAAAAGGGCATATTCATATTCATATTCGCCCACTTCATCAGTTTTCTCATTCACTCGTTCATTCATTCATTTACTGACTGATTCACTCGTTCACTCATTTAATCATTCACTTATTCACTCGTTCACGCGTTCAATCATTCACTAGTTCACTTATTCACTTATTCACTCGTTCACTCGTTCAATCATTCACTAGTTCACTTATTCACTTATTCACTCGTTCACTCGTTCATTCATTCACTAGTTCACTTATTCACTCATTCACTCGTTCATCCTGTCACTCACTCACTCGTTCTCTCATTGATTCGTTCACTCATTCACTATAGGTCTTTTTTTTTATTTCATTTCATTACCTCATTCGTAAAGTCATTCACTCATTCGCTCACTCACTCGTTCACTACTGGTCTCAAGTTAATTTCTTTCCATTGTTTTTTTTTTTTTTTTCCCTTATTTTATTTCCTCGGAGCTTCGAAGCCTCATTAGCCGAGTTCTGGCGGAGGGAGGGAGTCTAGACAAAAATGTTCACCCGATGCTCCGAAACATCTCATTTGCCGCCACGTCTTTCCTGATGAGACGATCGGCAGCCATTACCAGCGTGCCATTGTCCTCTCTCTCTCTCTCTCTCTCTCTCTCTCTCTCTCTCTCTCTCTCTCTCATTTCTGGTTTTTATCGTCTCTTTCTTTTATTCTTTAGTGTATATTCGATAAGTATGTTCCGCGTCTTTTGTCCGTCTGTTTGTTTGTGTGTAGGTGTACCTGTCTATCCGTCTGTCTGTCTGTCTGTTTGTCTGTCTCTCTGTCTGTCTGTGTGTGTAGCTCTGTCTGTCTGTCTGTCTGTCCATCTTTTAAGTCTCTCTCTCTCTCTCTCTCTCTCTCTCTCTCTCTCTCTCTCTCTCTCTCTCTACCCTAACGCCTCCCTCCAGGCCTCATGAATGTCTACAAAAACACTCGGGGCACCTTAAGGGGGTTCAGATCGCTCTCAAGGGGATCCGATTGTACTTAAAGGTCGCTCAGTACTTATGAACGGCTCCCAAATGGTACTGGATGCTCGTGAGGGAGTGAGAGAAGGTTTCAGTAGCGTGCCGCAGTAGTAAGTGGGGAGAAAGTTCGCCTCAAAGTTTCCTGATCCTCTATTCTTGCAGTGCTTGTGGCATTTGATCGCTTATAAAGGAGTTGGTACTTTTTACCGGTGTTTTTAAAGGAATTGGAATGTTTTGAGTGGAGTTTTATCAGAGTTCTAAGGGATTCCGGTACTTTATAAACGCCTGGGAGTGTTTTAGCGGGGGTGATCATGGTTTCAATTACTGCGGTGGGATTTGGAAAGATTCGGAATGCATCTGAAGAGGATTCGAGTGGATTGTGCAGTTTCCGAGTGCATTTTAAGGGATTTTCGATCACCTATAAGCTCCTCTGGCTCTCCTCCTCCTCCTCCTCCTCCTCCTCCTCCTCCTTCTCCTCCTTCTCCTCCTCCTTCCCTCCCTTCCCCCCAATAAATAGAACGGCAGTTAATTGTCCTTTGTATTTTATCTCTTTCGCTTCGTCCCAATTTCTTCTCCATGGAATTGCTTCTCCTCCTACTCCTCCTTCTCTTTTCAGTCTTTTTCTTCTACTTCTTTTTCATTCTTCTTCTTCTTCTTCTTCTTCTTCCTCTCGTCCTCCACGTGTCCTCTTATGATGTGCTCCAATCACTTTACATCCTCTCATTATACCTTATTCACTCTTTTATTCGCTCTCACCCTCTCTTCTCCCCTCCTCCACTCTCCTCTCCTTCTCTTCCCGTTCCCTCAGCTTCCCTTCCTCTTTATTTTTTTAATTTTCCTTCCTTTCATTTTCACCCCTGATTTTTCTCCTTTCCTTGTTTGTTCACCACATTCTCTCTCTCTCTCTCTCTCTCTCTCTCTCTCTCTCTCTCTCTCTCTCTCTCTCTCTCTCTCTGCTCTTTCATCCCTGTTATTTTTTTCCTTGTTTTCATTTTTCGTTCCTCTATTATTCTTTTCTGTTATTTTTTCCTATTTCGTTTCGTTCTTTTTTTAATTTTTCTCGTCTTTCAAAGCATGAGTTTTTGAGAAAGGCGAGGTGACAGGGGCAGGATGAAACGTGACATTCACTCTCTCTCTCTCTCTCTCTCTCTCTCTCTCTCTCTCTCTCTCTCTCTCTCTCTCTCTTGCAAAACACATACATATAAAAACAACACATCTATTCCTACATTTTCCCCTTTCACAATTACCCTCTCTCTCTCTCTCTCTCTCTCTCTCTCTCTCTCTCTCTCTCTCTCTCTCTCTCTCTCTCTCTCTCTCTCTCTCTCTCTTTAAAATTAGCTGGTGCATCGTTGTGGCTAATCTCAATTCAGCCTAGTAAGCATCTCTCTCTCTCTCTCTCTCTCTCTCTCTCTCTCTCTCTCTCTCTCTCTCTCTCTCTCTCTCTCTCTCTCTCTCTAAGATTATGTCGCTACACAAGTTATGCTCTCTTGGGAGGGAAGGAGGGAGAGAGAGGAGAGAGAGAGGGAGGAAGACGGAAGGAAGGAGGGAGGAAGGAGGGGCAAAGAGAGGGAGAGAGGCACGGAGGGAAAAGATTTAAGGAGATGAATAAAAGTAATAGGCAGAGGGAAAGAAAGGGATAGATAGAAAGGAGGAAGAGGAGTGGATAGGAAGGAAGGAAGGAAGGAAGGAGGGAAGAAAGGAAAGAAGAAAAAGAAGGAAAGAAGGAAGGAAGGGAAGGGAAAAATTAATACCTACTGATATTTACGATGGAAATTAAAATAGTTTCTCTCTCTCTCTCTCTCTCTCTCTCTCTCTCTCTCTCTCTCTCTCTCTCTCTCTCTCTCTCTCTCTCTCTCTCTCTCATTTCTAATTTCATCCCGTTTTATCTTATTTACTTTTCTCATTCCTACTTCTCCCTCCTGCTGCTTCTTATCGTCCTCCTCCTCTTCCCTTTTCTGCTTTTATTCCCCTCCTCCCTTCCTTTAGTTCTATTTTCCTTCTCTTTTTCTTGTTTTGCTCTTCTTATTCCTTCTCTCCAGTTGTGTTTATTATCTTGTTATTATGTGCTTCTGGTTTTTGTTCTTTCTTCTTCTCCTCTTTTTTTTTTTTCAATTTCTCCTGTTCTTTCTCGTTTTTGTTTTTACATTCCATACTCTTCTGCGTCTGTGTTTGTTTTCTTTCTTTTCTTTTTTTTCCTTCTTATCTGTTTCTCTTTTCCCCTTCTTACTAGGTTTGTTTTCCTTCATTCTTTGTTACCATTCTTCCTCTTCTTCTTCTTCTTCTTCTTCTTTGTGTTTTTCTTCTCTGTTTCTCCTCCTCTTTTCTTTTTTCTTTTCCTTCTTCTTTCTTCTCCTTCTTCGTCCTCCTCCTCCTCCTCCTCCAGATATCTTTCCAAACAGTTGATCTCTCTCTCTCTCTCTCTCTCTCTCTCTCTCTCTCTCTCTCTCTCTCTCTCTCTCTCTCGGTAAACTCAGGGAGAGGGAAACATGATCGCCTCTCCCTCGCATTGTTTACATTCGTGACGTCAGCACTCCAGCCTCCACCAATTAGAGGGAGCCATTGCTAACGTC
>NC_087158.1:13813299-13833299 GCF_035594125.1 Scylla paramamosain
GCCAACGGAAAGGGAGAGGAAAGAAGGAGGGAAGGGAAATGAAGGTGAGAGAGAGAATTAACTGTTAGGGAGGAAAGGAGGAGGAGAGGAAATAGAAGGGAAGGGAGGAACGAGCTAGTGGAGGGAACACGAAGACCAGAGAAAATGAAGGAAAGGAAATAAATGAAAGGAGAGGGAGGAAAAAGATAAAAAAGAATCTGGAAGTTAATGAAAGAAAAAAAAGAAGAAGGAAAGTAGAAGGAGACGGGGGTAAACAATGGGAAGGAAGTAGAAGAATAGGGAAAAAAGAAGGAAATAAAGAAAGGGAAGGAAGCAGGCTGGGGAGGAAAAGTAATAAACGAAAACAGAGGAAAATGAAGGAAGGAAATGAAGGGAAGGAAATGAAAGGGTATGGAAGAAAGAAGAAAGAACTTGGGAGGGAAGGGACGATAAAGGAGAGTAAGAAAGAAACCAGAAAATAAGGAAAAGGAGAATTTATATAAAAAAGAAAATTAAAGGAGAGCAAATAGGGAAGAAAAAAAAAAGGAGAGAAATACAAAGAAGAAAGAGAGAGAGAGAAGCAAATGAAGAAGAAGTGGGAGAAAGAGAAAGAGAAACAAATGAAACGACCAAGGAAGAAAAGAGAAATGTGGGGAACAGAATCAGGGAAGAGAATAGAAACCAAAAGGAGGGAGAAAGAGGAGGATTACAAAAGATTACAGGAGATTACAAGGAGCAACGAACCTTCAACTCCTCACGGGGCGGCTTGCTCTCACTCCGCTGTAGTGAGGAGGAGGAGGAGGAGGAGGAGGAGGAGGAGGAGGAGGAGGAGGAAGAAGAAAATAAAGGAGAGGAGGAAGAAGAAGAACTGCAACAACAACAACAACAACAACAACAACAACAACAACAACAATAACAACAACATGAAGATACACAATAACAACAACAACAACAACAACAACAACAACAAACAAACAAACACACAAAAAGAAGAAGAAGAAGAAGAAGAAGAAGAAGAAGAAGAAGAAGAAGAAGAAGAAGAAGAAGAAGAAGAAAGGAAGAAAAGACGAAGAAGAGAGAAAGAGAAAATAAAAAAAACGAGATTGCACAAGCAGAATTAACAAAAAGTAAACACAAGCATAAACACCCAACAGTACACGTAACGATTACAAACAAGAAAAAAATAATAAAAAAACAACCAACACCAAAATAAGATCACCTTGAGGCAACCACATCCAGGAACAGGTGCACATGGGGACAGGTGTGGCAATTAGGGACCAATCAGCAGCACAATTAGACGGACAGGTGTAATGAGGTGATGCAGGTAGGAGGGACGACGAGGAGGCGAGGAGGCAAGGAGGAAGACAAGCAGAAGCAGCAGGAATAGGAGCGGGAATACCAAAGGGCTGCTCGGACTTCGATCACCTCTCATTATCAGCAGGTAGTCTCGCCAGGTGGGTCATCAATCAGCGGGGCAGGTGAGCGAATGGCGGCCCAGCTGTTATGAGGAGAGGAGGAAGGAGAGATGAGAGAAAGGTGTGTGTGTGTGTGTGTGTGTGTGTGTGTGTGTGTGTGTGTGTGTGTGTGTGTGTGTGTGTGTGTGTGTGTGTGTGAACATGGTGAGGCGAGGACAGGTGAGGAGACATAACAGGTGAGATGAGACAGGTGACGGAACATGTGCTATAGCAAGTAATTCTCTCCTTAAGTTCTTCTAGGGACGGTTCCATTCAAAAAAATTTCCTAGAAAACAATACCCTCGTTGAGTTAAGTTAGCTAAGGCTGGTTTTGGTTAGGATAAGTACAGTCAGCTTAGGTTAGGTTAAGTTACGTAATGTTAAGTTGGGTTAAGTTAGTTTAGATATACTTAAATTGGGTTGCGTTAGGTTAGGTTAGGTCAGGTTAGGTAAGGAAATTTATCAAGGAATGTATGAGATTTTCAATGGGGAATCTTAGTAGGTTAATTAAGATGCAATTTACTGAGAGGAAAGAGAAGGACAGGTGTAACAGGCAGGTGGAAAGATGATGCAACACGTGCTTGCTAATTAAGGCCCGAGGATATACAGGTAAAGGGGAGACACTTGAGAGGAGAGAGAGAGAGAGAGAGAGAGAGAGAGAGAGAGAGAGAGAGAGAGAGAGAGAGAGAGAGAGAGAGAGAGAGAGAGAGAGAGAGAGAGAGAGAGCAAGGCCACTTAGGCAGGACACGGTCGCCAATTCAACACAAGATGGGGACTCCTTCGCCCCACAAAAAAATACTTAATGAGAACCAGATCGACGGAAGCAAATAATTAAGGGACGTATTTGCTCTCCCCCTTTATCCCCCTCTCTCTCTCTCTCTCTCTCTCTCTCTCTCTCTCTCTCTCTCTCTCTCTCTCTCTCTCTCTCTCTCTCGGTGACACCTCCCGCGGGACACACAGCCCTGGAGGAGGCGGGATCCGATTAGAAAAGACTCGCTCCTCCCGAATGAGACGCGATGCCAACAAGTCTGCGGGGAGCCTGACTGGGGAGCGTGGGGCGTGTTGGGAGCGTGAAGAGGGGACTGGGGGAGTGAAGGGGAGCTTGAAGAGGGGCCTGGAGGAGTGAGGGGGAGCGTGTAATGGCGACTGGATGAGTAAAAGAACATGTAAGGGACGTGTAATGAGTGCTGAAGGGGATAAGAACACAAGAATATAAGAAAAATAATCATAAAAGACTAGTTGATGATACACAAGACAGCTCAACACCTCTCGCTTACCATCTGTCATCGCCATACACAAATTCAGAGGGCGGGAGCGTCTCATGGGTTACCTTTGTCTTTTTCTGGGACTTAACACTAATGAAATGCAGAATGTACCTACTGTTCTTGTGTTTTCATCACTCAGGCTTATGCCACGTTATAGTTTTGCCAATGGTATGCTCGCAGTACAGTTCCTCACCCTCCTAGGAATATTACAACATGATTCAGTCCACAGCGAAACCGACAAATGGTTCAGGAGTGTGTTCGAGCATGCGTGAGTTGCCCTGTGACAGCCAGCGTGGGCCTCCGTCTCAACAGGCCGCACTTCTGCTACTGAACCTCCGCCTCGTCCTGGCTGAGTGAGGAGGAACTGTGGATTGCGAGTGTACACAAATGATCAGCATGTATTGATAACCAAACATCCTTCACCTTGTAAACTCTGGAACTCTGCTGTAGTTCGTCTTTCCACCTTCTCAAGAGTTACATCCATTCAAGAGGGTGGATATACACAGCTTAAAAACAAACCCTTAAGAACCAACAAATCTGCTGCTGTTTTTTCTTCCAAACTAGCTTTTAGTGGGCACTCTACGGGATTTTATTTCAAACAGGTTCATTCAGCATAATCTTTTATACGTTGCAAACTCCTTGAGAAGTATAATGTTTTACCTTCCTCCTCCTCCACGTCAGAACCTTGTCCATAACTTCCCGACAACACAGCGGCGGGAGGCGTTGGGGGGAGTGGAGGTCGTGTTATTACTACTGCCGCAGGGAGACAGCGATTGAGACAAAGTTGTACCCTGGTATTTTGCCGCCCGTGGCCGACAACTGCATTACTTGTGGGGTGAGGGAGGGGGAGGGGGAGTTGAGGTGACCTTTCGCTCCCAGAGTATTGACATCCTCGTGAAGCAATGACAGGCGTGCGTGACTACGAACTCAAGAACAAGAGACAACAAGGGGACAGCACGAGGCCCACTGACCCACACAAGGCAGCTCTGAGTAATTAAAACTCACCATCCGTCACCATCACCCACATGTTTATCCAAGCATATTATAATTCATTTACGTTCCATTTGCACTAAAAGCATCAAGATTAACATTTCTTTCCAGAGACACACACACCACTCAGGCACTGCAAACATGCTTGACTAGGCTTCATGACAGCTGCCGCCCAATCCATTAGTCACTGCCGGAGTTATCTAAAAAAATCGTCTTTTCACTGCAATACAATTTTCTGCCAATTACCTACACATTTTCGGACACTTTCTTATGTACTGCAGCCCTCTAAGTTACTCTGTAGACTAGGTAACATAAAATTCACCTCCTGTTCTCCTTTCCTATAGTGTTCTTAATGTTAATATAGAAGAACCAGAGCAGTGATAGTGAAGGTGACTCAATTCTGAACGTCCACCCTTCCATTCCTCAACATTTCATACACTTAACAGGGAATAAGAGAAGAATACCTAAGCTCCCCCTTGTGATATAAAACATTAGATTACCTATTAGCTTAACATAACGGGCCGGTGCCTCTTAAGTCCTCAACACGTCTGGCCTTGCAGTAAAATAAAAAAAAAAAAAAATGTCCTAAGCTTCTATGCATATTGGCCAGGTCTCTCTCTCTCTCTCTCTCTCTCTCTCTCTCTCTCTCTCTCTCTCTCTCTCTCTCTCTCTCTCTCTCTCTCTCTCGTCACTAATGATAGAAAGGCAATCAGTAGTCTCCCTTTTAGTTCCGACGTGTGTATGTACTATGTAGTTTCCATAGTTTTAAAGCACTAATGGGTTGTTTTAACCTAACATAGGGCCGACTGTGAGGTCTTCAAGAGGGGAATGAATCGGCACTTGTTTCAGTTCCTCTCATGAATAGATATATACGATAGATAGATGAATAGATGAGTAGATATTTGGATGGATGGATAGACAGATACATAGATAGATATACAGATTGATAGGAAGACATGTAGATGGATAGATAGATAGACAGAGATATAGACAGGTAGATAGACAGATAGAGGTAGAAAGACACAGATATAGACAGGTAGACAGACAGGTAGATAGATAGATAGATAGATAGATAGATACATAGATTGAATGACAGAAAACAGACATATATAGAAGGCAGACAGAAAGGCAGATACATAGGTTTACACAGAGCTATATAGCCGAATAATTAATAACAGAAGCCCCACCACACAAAACAAAAAAAACAAAATAAATAAAAAAAAGACCACATTGATTACATAGAGAGAAACAAGACATAACACTCGAGCCAATATCAAGGGAACGAGTGTAACTGTACCAACCACTCCAACTACACTTGATGGAGCAACAAAAGTGTCTACACCGAGATCTTTATAAAGGAACTGTAATGTATTTTTCTGTTCTCAATGGGGAATATTCCTTCTTTTTTTTTTTTGTCCTTTTTCCAAGAATAATGAAACTCACCTGTATCATTTTGGCTTCACTTGGTTGAGAGAGAGAGAGAGAGAGAGAGAGAGAGAGAGAGAGAGAGAGAGAGAGAGAGAGAGAGAGAGAGAGAGAGAGAGAGAGAGAGAGAGAGAGAGAGAGAGAGAGAGAGAGAGAGAGAGAGAGAGAGAGAGAGAGAGAGAGAGAGAGAGAGAGAGAGAGAGAGAGAGAGAGAGAGAGGTAATGGAGAAAAGAGAGAAACAGAGAACAGATAATAGCAAGGAAGATATATAAACAGGGAAAGAGGAGGAGGAGGAGGAGGAGGAGGAGGAGGAGGAAAGAGTGCAATAGAAGGGAAGCAAGAGGCGAGGAAAGGGGAAGGAAGGGGAAGGAAGGGCGTGGGCGTGCAGGTGAACATGTGCGTTTGGCAGGGGAAGGGAAGGAGAGAGAGAGAGAGAGAGAGAGAGAGAGAGAGAGAGAGAGAGAGAGAGAGAGAGAGAGAGAGAGAGAGAGAGAGAGAGAGAGAGAGGGAAACTGATAGTGTTCATGAATATTCCTTTGTAAACCATCACTAGTTTGAAAACACTGTGTAAAATTGTGTGTGGTTAATTCGGAACATGTCGTGCTCTCTCTCTCTCTCTCTCTCTCTCTCTCTCTCTCTCTCTCTCTCTCTCTCTCTCTCTCTCTCTCTCTCTCTCTCGTTCCTGCTATCCAACGTCATGGCATTTTTTACTCTCTGCTATCTATCTATCTTCTTTCCCTCTCACGTATCACACATCACATACCTCTTTCTCTTCCTTCCTTCCTTCCTTCCTTTCTTCCCTTGTATTCATTCCTTATTCTCCTCCTACTTTCTCTCTTATCCTTTACTCCTTCCCTTCATCCCTGTCTTTTTTTTTCATTTTTCTCCTTTCTCTCTCTCTCTCTCTCTCTCTCTCTCTCTCTCTCTCTCTCTCTCTCTCTCTCTCTCTCTCTCTCTCTCTCTCTCTCTCTCGGTACATCATTTTCGCCTCATAAGGAGAAAAACAGGAGGAGGAGGAGGAGGAGGAGGAGGAGGAGGAGGAGGAGGAGGAGGAGGAGGAGGAGGAGGAGGAGGAGGAGGAGGAGGAGAAGAAGAAGAAGAAGAAGAAGAAGAAGAAGAAGAAGAAGAAGAAGAAGAAGAAGAAGAAGAAGAAGAAGAAGAAGAAGAAGAAGAAGAAGAAGAAGAAGAAGAAGAAGAAGAAGAAGAAGAAGAAGAAGAAGAAGAAGAAGAAGAAGAAGAAGAAAACAATTACAACAACAACAACAACAACAACAATACCAAGAAATAAAAATAAAAACAAGAATCTGAGAGAGAGAGAGAGAGAGAGAGAGAGAGAGAGAGAGAGAGAGAGAGAGAGAGAGAGAGAGAGAGAGAGAGAGAGAGAGAGAGAGAGAGGCAAATAAAACGAAACACGAAAAAAGTTACATAACTAGCGAGAAAAAAAATTAGCGTGGAAAGAAACACATAACAAAATCAACTCTCTCTCTCTCTCTCTCTCTCTCTCTCTCTCTCTCTCTCTCTCTCTCTCTCTCTCTCTCTCTCTAGTACCTGTCCATTTACCTTAGCACGTGGGAACATCAACAATTAATCCTCCCTTTACGCGCATGTAGTACCTGTGTTTAGGGAACTCTACAGGAGGGGAATAGAGTCTGTGGGGAGTGGCAGGTTTCCTAATGGCTACTTACCGTGGTTTAGTGATGAGTGTACGGCTGGCATTGCTACTAACATCACGGTCAGTAGTCGGGTAATGTGCCACACTCACTTTCGCTACGTTTGGCGTGTTCCTTGAGTCTTGAGGCCTTGTGTGTGTTAAGAGGGTATGGAATATAAGGTTGTGAGGGAGTGTCAGTGGTTTAAAGGACTTGTTGTAGGGAAATATTGAACATAGTGGGAGTGAGTGTTAATTGCTTGATTTTTGGCAGTGAGTGTGATAGTTAGTGGCGTCCATGTATCGTTTAGTGGTTAGTGTGAATGATTGGGCTATTGATTGGTTACTTTATTGGTTGTTTGGTTGACTGGTTGATTTACTGATTCTGAATAAGACTGTTCTGCAGATTTACTAGCAAGTGGATAGAATGACTTGACTGACTGCCTGACTGATTAAAGATACAACAATAGCGGTCATAAATAAGTAAAAAATAAAATAATAATAATAATAAATAAAAGAAGGAAATAAAGACACTAAATAACTACAGAAGAATAAAAAAAAAGACTATTAAATAAAAACTAACAAAAAAAAAAATACGTTAATCGTCTCAGTCATTACTCCATTAAATTTCACGTGTTTTCATCATCTTGTTTACCTTATTATGCAACGAAACATCATTAACATCATTAGGTGATATAAAGAGACTGACAACAATACCTCCTTTAAGACACTTACTGACTGCCCGTGTGTGTGTGTGTGTGTGTGTGTGTGTGTGTGTGTGTGTGTGTGTGTGTGTGTGTGTGTGTGTGTGTGTGTGTGTGTGTGTGTGTGTGTGTGTGTGTGTGTGTGTGTGTGTGAGCTCAGGTGCGCTTCTCGGCTCTACTTGTCTCGCTATTCAGTTCATGCTCATATTGTGTTTAGAGTGTAAGGTGTGTCTGTCTATTTGAGGTGTGTGTGTGTGTGTGTGTGTGTGTGTGTGTGTGTGTGTGTGTGTGTGTGTGTGTGTGTGTGTGTGTGTGTGTGTGTGTGTGTGTGTGTGTGTGTGTGTGCTTGTTTGTCTGTCCGTCGTCCTGTCTGTTTTTGTCCGTTCGTGTCTTCATTTTCTTTTGTCATATTATTTTTTTCATTTTTCGTTTCCTGTTATTCCACCTTCATAATTATAATGTGGGTGTGTGTTTGTGTTCATACGTGTAATCTCTCTCTCTCTCTCTCTCTCTCTCTCTCTCTCTCTCTCTCTCTCTCTCTCTCTCTCTCTCTCTCTCTCTCTCTCTCTCTCTAAAGATAGCCCCCTAAGCCTCTGCCTACGTGTCTGTCTGTCTCGCTGTGCGAATGTGTCTGCTCAGGTCTTTGCCTCCTCCATACCAGACACCACCACCACCACCACCACCACCACCACCACCGCCACCACCACCACCTTCGCCTCCGCCTACACGTGCCCCTCATCACACGGAGGCAGCTTCAAGGCACACAAAAGATCTGACACGCAACGCAACACGCCTGGAGAATTGTGACTCACAGCAGACTTATGACTTGTGCCTTGCGAATAGTGACTTGTGACCTGACTTAAGATTGATTATACTTGTGGACTGACTTACGATTGATTATATGACTTGTGGACTGAGTTAAGACTGATTACACGACTTGTGGACTGAGTTACGACTGATTGTGGCTTGTGAATCGACTTACGACTTCTTAACTGACTTATTTATCATTTACTTGTGAGATGACTTACGACTTACTACTTGCAACTCTCGATTAGATACTTTTTCTTTTTTTTTCGTTTTTGTCTTCTCTTGACTTTACAACTTATATCGTGACTTACTTGCTGCTCATGACTTACAGCTTGTGCGACTTACCAACTACTACAGTTACGACGTACATTTCTTTTCCTTCTCTTGACTTACTACAACCTTGGCAGTGACTCCATATTGATGACTTATACACCACTAATAATTCATATGCTACTGACGACTTGCGATTTACTTACGAGTTATAAATAATGAATAACTCTTTGTAGACTTACGACTTACGAAAATTTACGATCCAATTTTACGACTCACCTTCACTATCCCTTTGTCTTCTTCCTTCTCAAAATCAAGAGCAGGTCGTGAAAATTTTGCGTCTAATAAACTCAATTGCTCTTTTTTCTAAATCAATATGAATTATAAAAGAAAAAGAGGAAAAGAAAAGAATGAAAGAAGAGAGAGAATGTAAATAATAGTTTGGATGTCGCCACGTGTACCAGATGCCCTAGTTGTTGTTG
Organism: Scylla paramamosain; assembly: GCF_035594125.1. NCBI lineage: Eukaryota > Metazoa > Arthropoda > Malacostraca > Decapoda > Portunidae > Scylla > Scylla paramamosain. Next base: position 13,822,325 of record NC_087158.1, read on the forward strand.
TTGTCGTTGTTGTTGTTGTTGTTGTTGTTGTTGAATCAGTTTCCAAAAAGCTGTCTTACCTGTGTATCGCTTCATTTCAAGTAAAAAAAAAAAAGAAAAAGAAAAAGAAAAGATAAAAAAATTAGCTTCCCCTTTGACAAAACAATGAAAATATATATCGTGTTTTCTTCTCGACTTAAGTTTCGACATCATTAACTTTTCCCTCACTCACTTTTTGCAAGGACACCTGACACACCACAGCCTGTCCTCCTGTCTTCCTTTTATACTCCCCTCTTCCTCCTCCTCCTCTTCCTTCTCTTCCTCCTCGTCTTCCTCATTCACCTCCTCACAGCGTCCTTACCTCCGCTCCTTAACCTGCTTTAACTCTCTCTCTCTCTCTCTCTCTCTCTCTCTCTCTCTCTCTCTCTCTCTCTCTCTCAACCCAGACAGTCTCCTCAGCCTCTATCGTCTCAATCTGCCTCTTATCCCAACTCGAATGTAATTGTTTAGGTATATACAGTCCCTACCCAAGTGTGTGTGTGTGTGTGTGTGTGTGTGTGTGTGTGTGTGTGTGTGTGTGTGTGTGTGTGTGTGTGTGTGTGTGTGTGTACGTACCTCAACCAACACAAGTCCCCTGGGTAATGCACTCGCTACTCACGGCTCACCACCGTAACCACCACGGCTATTTAGAGAACAGGTTGTTGTTAGTGATGCTGTTAGACGGTTTAGTAGTGGGTGGAGGGGCAGGGATGGAGGGGAGAGGTAAAGGAGGAGGAGGATGGAGGAATAAGTGGTCGTGGTTGGAGGGGGGAGAGGTAAAGGAGGACAAGGAGGAGGAGGAAGGGGAATAAGTGGCAACTGTGGCGGAGGGGAGAAGGAAGAGGAAGAGGATGTGGTAGTATTGGTGGTCGTGGAAAACAGGAAGGGTGAGTGGAATGGAAGAAAGTGGAAGTGGAGGAAGAGGAAGAAAGAAGAGGAAGTAGTGGAAATGTGTGATGGTGGAGAGGAAGAGGAGGAAAAGTAAGAGGTAAAGGGAGAAAGGGGAGAGAGCTAAGAGGAAGGAAAGAGGAATGGAAAGGAAGAAAGGAAACTGTTGATGGAGGAGGAACAAGAGAAGAGGAAGTATGGGAAATGATTGATGGTGGAGAAAGAGAGAAAGAAAAAAAGTAAGAGGAGAAGAAATCAGAAGGAAAATAAGAGACGGGAAGAAGGGAGGACGCAAAAGTGGATGAAGAAGAAAAAGAAGAAGAGGAAGGGATGGATGGACGAAAAAAAGAGGAAGAAAAGTAAACGGTGATGGAAAAAGAGGAGGAAGGGAAGGAAGGTTAGCAGTGGTGGTGGTTGTAATGAGAACAGGGATGAAAGAAAAGCAAAGTAGATACGAAAAAATAAATAAATAAATAAAACAAATGGTAGTAATAGTAGTTACTGATGATGGTGGTGGAAAAAGAGAAAGATAAAAACGAAAGAAAAAAAAACTAAAGGTGATAGTGGAGAAGAAGAGGAGAAAAAAAAACAATATCTAAAAAAAAACATTGTGGTGGTGATGCTAATGGTGAAAGAGAGGAAGAAAGATAAACACGAAAGAAAAGAAAAAAGAAAGTGAATAAGTAGCACCGGTAGAAATTGTTGCGGTGATGGTGATGGTGGTGGTGATGATGGTGGTGGTGGAAGAGAGAAAGAAAGGGTAAAACGAAAGGGAGAAAAAATAAAACAAGTACTAAAAGCAGAGATAGTTGTGGCAATAGAAACGGTGAAAAAGAGAAGAAAAGGAAGAACAGTAAAGACGAAAAGGGAAATGAGAATAGAAACAAAAGGAACTGTGATGATGAAAGGGAGGAATACGAGTAAAAGAGAAGGAAAAAAAAAATCAAAGTGGTAGTGAAAATAATAGTTATGGTGATGGTCAGGGTTGTAGTAAAAGAGAAAAAGTAAAGGAGAAAGGGAAAAATAAATAAAACAGTAGTAATTGTGGTGATGGTCAAGGTAGTTAGTGAACGTGGTGAAGGAAGAGGTAGGGGAGGGCCGAGACAAGCATCTGGTTAATGTAATCGAGGAATTAGGCACGGCAGGTAATATGCTAATTAATGAAGAGCCTCCGCTACTACCTTCTACATTACCTGCCTTCCCTCTTCCTCTTCCTCTTCCTCTTCCTACTGCCTCTTCCCGTCTCCCCCTCTCGGCGGTAGCGTCTGATTTAGAGAGGGAGAAGAGGGGAAAGTGAGTACGGTTTGTGACTGTATAGAGAGCTGTAGTGGTGGTGGTGGTGGAAGCAACATAAAAAAAAAGTAGTCGTGGTATTAGAAGAAACAATAGTACATACAAATTTATCTCCCGGAAAAATAAAAAAACGATATAGAAAATATTTTGATAACACACACACACACACACACACACACACACACACACACACACACACACACACACACACACACACACACACACACACATACTGAGACAAAACAGAACAAAATATAATACAGAACATAAAATAACACCAAGTAAACAAAAAAAAAAAAAATGGAAGAAAACAGTAGCACCAAAAACAAACAAACAAACAAACAAGAAGAAACAAAAAACAAGAAACTAGAAACAAGAAACAAAAACACCAACACCACCTTCACCACCACCACCACCTTCACCACCACCACCACCTTCACCACCACCACCACCACCACCACACCAGCCGCCAGCATTATTACAGCCGCCGCCACACAATACGAGCCCGCGCCGCCAAGTTAACGGGAACGACGATGAGCAAAATTAGAGCGGCATGGAGGGGAGCACAGTGGCAAGGAACCCCCAACCCCCACCTCCTTGCCGCCCCGTGCTGCGATGATGGCGGCAATGACAGCAGTAAAACAAGGGGGGAGGGGGTTATAGGAGGAGGAGGAGGAGGAGGAGGAGGAGGAGGAGGAGGACAGACAGGAAGATAAAGAGGAAGAACATATTATGGAAGTGCAGGAGAGAAATAAACTGGAGGAATACAGAGGAATACAAAGGAAAGCCAAACAGCAACAGACCTTTTGGTCCTTGCAAGGCTGTTTGGTAACTACTTCTAACTAGCTACAGGTAAGAGAGACAGGACAGCATAGCAGAAGGCGGAGAAGGAGGAGGAGGAGGGAAAAAAGAAGAAAAGAAGAAGAAGAAGAAGAAGAAGAAGAAGAAGAAGAAGAAGAAGAAGAAGAAGAAGAAGAAGAAGAAGAAGAAGAAGAAGAAGAAGAAGAAGAAGAAGAAGAAGAAGAAGAAGAAGAAGAACGAGAACGGGAACGAGAACAAGAAGAAGAGGATGAACAACAACAACAACAACAACAACAACAACAACAACAACAACAAGAGAGAGAGAGAGGGAGAGAGAACAACAACAACAACAACAACAACAACAATAACAACAAGAGAAAGAGAGAGAGAGAGAGAGAGAGAGAGAGAGAGAGAGAGAGAGAGAGAGAGAGAGAGAGAGAGAGAGAGAGAAACAACAACAACAACAACAACAACAAGGGCAACACCAGCTCCTGCACGCAACAGCCACCCAACACCTCCAGCCGCGCCACACCTTCCCTTCCCTTCTCTCGCCTCGCCTCGCCTCGCTGTCTCACGCTGAGGGACATTATGTATTACGGCAAATTTCCCGCCCAAATTCCCCCCCAAATTTCCGCCCAAGAGAAACACGCCGCCGCTGCCCTCCGCTACCACCACCGCCGCCGCCGCCGCCGCTGGTCTGAGATATATTCGCAGGAAATAATGAGTTTTACCAAAAATACGTACGTGTAGCAGCCGCGGTGGATTTATGCATATTTTTGTGTCCCGCAGCCGCGCCCTGAGAGAGAGAGAGAGAGAGAGAGAGAGAGAGAGAGAGAGAGAGAGAGAGAGAGAGAGAGAGAGAGAGAGAGAGAGAGAGAGAGAGAGTGTTATTATTATTATTATTATTATTATTATTATTATTATTATTATTATTATTATGCAGGTGGTTATATTTTAATATTAACTAAAATTTTTGCTTTTATAAATAGACTGAAGAGAAAAATAAGAATAGAAAAAGGAAATGTTCTCTCTCTCTCTCTCTCTCTCTCTCTCTCTCTCTCTCTCTCTCTCTCTCTCTCTCTCTCTCTCTCTCTCTCTCTCTCTCTTTCTGTCTCCTAACTTTAGCTGCACCGAAAGACAAAAATATTACAACACAGGTGAAGATAAAACACTTGCACGAAAATTTATAGGAAAACCGGAATAAAAAAAGAGGAGAAAAGGTGGACGGAAATACAACGCTGCCATAACTTTAGTATCATGTAAAGTGATGAAAAATACCGAGTGCATTTTCTTTTGTGAATTTTAAAAAGGTATATTTATTTATTTTTTTTTATTACTATTGAGGCTTTATGCATTTTTTTTTTTTTTGGAATCCTTTTTATTTTTTTTTATTTAAGTTTATATTTTGTAGTTTTCTCTTATTTTTTTATATTCAGATTAGATAAGTTTTTTATTTATAATATTCTTTTTTTTTTCATTTTGTTGGTTATATATTTTCATCGTTGGCTATTTATTCATGCATCATTACTGTATTTTTCATCCGCTTTTTGGTCATCTAATTTATCTTTTTTCTGATATTTATATTATACTTTCATCTCTTTCTTTTCTTTTCCTTTTTGTTGGTCACATATTTTCATCTCTGTCTTTCTATTCTAGCATCACTATTGTATTTTTTTTCATAATTCCTTCTTTTTATCAAGATTTCATTTCACATTACTTATTTTCATCAGTTATACAGTTCTCATCGTTTTCTTTCATGGTTTATCAAGGAATCATGTTACTACTGATTTTCTTGCATATTTTCAAGTTTAATCTTTATTACGGTTAGATTTCTTACCTTCTTTTAATTAACCTGTTCTACTTTTATGCTTTATTTCCACGTTTTCGTTTACTTTTTATATCTATCAAGTTTCTAAATTTTCCCTTTTTTTGTTTGTAACTTAAAATTTTCCAGCTTTATAATTTTATATGTTATACTTCACCTGTTTGTTGTCCATTCCTCTTTCTCTATTTTTCATCACGACCATATGTTATGTAAAACTTTTTATTATATATTCATCAAAGTTATGTATTTCCGCTCTTATTTCATTTATTTTTTTAACGTTTTTTTTATCAGTGTCAAATATTTCACCCTTATTTCTCTTTTTATCCAGGTAATACTTCCTACCTTTTTATTTATTTATACATATTTTTTTTTCCCCTCACCATGAAGGTCATATATTTTTCATGCAGGCCGGAGCCATTTCACAGCAATTGGTGGACGCTGCTCACATGAACTCGTGAACTTTACATAAATTATCACCTGCATTACCTTAAAATCATATGCTAACGTCATTCTAAATCAAATCTACATACATCCATTTTTTATCGCTAGTTTAATGTTATGCTAATACTGAAAAAGTGCTAGATACGTTATGGAAGCGTTGGGGGAGGAGGGGGAGTGGATGGGGAAGGGGGAAGGGGTTAGTGGAAGGAGTGGATGAGTGTGGAGTATATAGGGGGAAGGTGTTGAGATTTAGCGTCATCCTGTGCTATTGGAGTGTTAAATGTAGCTGTGTTATGAGGCAATCTGTTGTGCTGCCCTGTCCAATATGTCTTGTAGCGGGGGGCGGCAGGAGGGTGAGGGAGGAGGGTGAGGGAAGTGAGGTGAGGGACTATTTCAATCATTAATGACTGATTCTGCTTTTTTTTTTATCTGATTGTCATTATTATCGTTTTCTGGCGTGTGTTTTGTGTCATGTCTTCCTGAATGTGTGTGTGTGTGTGTGTGTGTGTGTGTGTGTGTGTGTGTGTGTGTGTGTGTGTGTGTGTGTGTGTGTGTGTGTGTGTGTGTGTGTGTGTGTGTGTGTGCTTAGCTGAAGGACTGTTTCAATCATTAATGGCTGAATCCGGTATTGTTTTTCCTTTTAATTGTCACCATTGTTGCTTTTTTGGTGTCTGTTTTCTGTCCTGCCTTCCTCTACACGTGTGTGTGTGTGTGTGTGTGTGTGTGTGTGTGTGTGTGTGTGTGTGTGTGTGTGTGTGTGTGTGTGTGTGTGTGCACTTGAGCGATGGACTGTTTCAATCATTAATGGCTGAATGTGGTATGTTTTTCTTTTTTTATTTATTCTGTGTGTGTCTGTCCGCCCAGCCTTCCTGTACATCGGTGGGCAGGGCGGTGTCAGTGTGTCAGTGGTCTACTTACGTCCCTTACTTCATCTCGCCTACCTCACACTTACAGTACTTATTCTGTCCACATACACCTACATGGTTTCAGCTTTCAGTGTGGTGTGCAGCCAGATACACGCCCACGCCTGTCCCACGCCCGCAGAGTCAATTTGAGTGTTCCCCGCACTATTAACTTTTCGTGCCGAGTCAGTAGAGAACTTTGAAGAAAGATCGACAAATTTATGGTAGTTGTCCTTTATATAGGGACTACCACGTGTAGGCCTGATGGCTTCCTGCAGCCTCCTTTATTATTATTATTATTATTATTATTTTTTTTTTTTTTTACGTTTTACATACTTATATTCCCATGCAAATTGTTCGTAGGTAATAACAATCACCTCCTGCTTGATTTAAAGTTCCACCACTGCTACTAAGGTCAGAATAGATAAGGCAGCTCCATCTACTGACGTACCCAGCCTTGCACCCACCATCACCATTCATTTCAAACCTCATATCAAATAACTCGCATTCCCTAAGCTACATCCTCTGAAACTCCGCCACACACACACACACACACACACACACACACACACACACACACACACACACACACACACACGCCTGTCCTTACCACACCTCTCAGCCTGTTACCTTTACCCACCTTCCAAATTTTTTCCTATCATGAACTCTGCCTTGTTTAATCTACCACGAACACGTTAACCTGCCCTGACCTGCACCGTCTGAGGACACTACAAGTACACCCACACACAACCCGCACCTCGAAATCCAACCCACACACACACACACACACACACACACACACACACACACACACATCAGCACCCGCCCGCGCAGATCCTTAGTGTGTGTTTGCCCATCCATCGATCACACACATCCAAGTGAGGTGGCGATGATGAGATTCTGTTATTAAAGCTTCCACATTGATTTCTTCTATTGATACAACACATTGAGGTCCATCGGTCTCTCTCTTCAGGCTGCGAGCATTAAAGGTGTTTGCCTCCAGTACTTGTATCGCATTGGTGCCTCTCGGTTTCCAGGGAGTAGGGGAGTTGGAGAGCGGTTGGGGTGGAGGCCTTGTATTGGTGGGACGAGAGGATTTTTTACTATCGTGACAAGTTTGAGGGAAGATAGTGGTGTTTGGGAAGGATGGGACGAAGGATTGGATGAGTTTGCAAAGGATGGGGCGAAGGATTGGATGAGTTTGAAAAGGTTGGGACTAAGAAGGGGATGAGTTTGCAAAGGATGGGACAAAGGACTGAATGAGTTTGAAAAGGATGGGACGAAGGATGGAATGATAGGACAAGTCTGCGAAGGATGGGGCGAAGAATAACAGACAAAACGAGGTCGCAAAGAGTGGAACGAGTTTACAAAGGCTGGGATCAAAATCTCAGCGTAACGACAAGCCTAGGATCACCTCAACAGGACGAATTAACCAAGGAAGCATGTAGGTGGTGGGTGTGAGGGGTGGTGTGAGGTGTGGTGTGAGGGAAGGTGTGAGGGGTGGTGTGGTAATTACTGCGTGTGCCGAGATGAGGCGGCGGGGCTTAAGGCGTGTGTAACCGGCAAGGGAGGGATGTTGTGGGGTTTACCGTGAGTGGAAGGAGTGAAGGAGTAACGCAGCTTCTCTTACACCAACAAGCAGGGAGTCTCGGGGGGTTTCACTTATACAATGCACTCTTTAGTTTATTGATATGCACATTCCTACTTTGTATTAATGTATTCTTAGTCGTACATAAGAAGACAGAACGCTGCATGATCCCGTGTGCTGGGACGCCACAAGTCAAATGATTAATCAGTTATCCATTTCAGAACTGACCCTCAATTAACAAACTCGTACTTTATAAACACGATCATTAAGTGTAATTTTGATAATGAGAAAAGTTGGCACAGGGAGAGCTATTATTTCCCATCCATTCTCCCTCGGAAACACACGGTGGTGGACGAATCGTTGCGGAAATACAGTGATTATTTTTCATTGCTTCATCCTGTCTGTGTTTCCTCACCATCAAACACCCACTCTGGAATAAGAACACAAGAGCACCCCGCGTTTCATCATCAACAAACATCCAGTCTAGAATAACATCACAAAATCAAAAGGAAATAATGAGACAACAAAAGACTAACTGATCCACACAAGGCATCCCCTGAACACTTAACATCGTCATCCTCGAAGTTACCCAATCCAGCCTCCTCATGACGCAACACCACCACACAAGTAGGTAACTGGAATAAGAGACTCAAGACAACACAATCTACACAGGGCGTGACTCGGGGCAATAACAGTCAGAGTACACAACCATTTGTCGTCATAAGAGTTCCTGGCGTTACTGTTCCTTCTTGTATACTGTGTCTTGAATGGCTGGACTCCCTGACCCTCCCCGCACTCTCGTATTACAAGAGGCATTACCGGCCATATTATATTCAGGCGTTGCAATGTGCCATTAACTATACACTGCTTTGATTTGCCTTCCACGGACTTAATTCGTAATGCGCTTTCTCTCGTGTATATCTCTCGCAGGAAATGTACTCTGGAATTATTACTGTGGCCATTCATTTAGCATTCAGGTGCAGCAATTTGCCATTAGTTACACAATGGTTTGATTTGCCCTCCATCATCTCCTGGATTCACGCTCCTTGTTTAGCCACGATGCTCAGAATTTCGCTCCGGCCAAACAATCGGTGCCGCCCAGGAGGGAAGCACGCAGCAGCGGAAGGGAGGCGCAAGTGTAGGTGCCTGGGTGTACATCGATAACCAAGGAAGTGGTGTCATGGTACGGCAATTGCTTCAAACAAAACAAAAAAAAAAAAATAAATAAATAAAAATAAATAAATAAATAAATAAATAAACAAATAAAAATAAATAAATAAACAAACAAATAAATAAATAAATAAAATAAAAATAAAAATAAGTAAGATAAAGAGATGAATAAATAAACAAACAAAAAGAAATAAATAATAAATAAATAAATAAATAAATAAATAAATAAATAAAATAAATAAAAAATAAAAAAATGAAAAGTGACATAAATAGATAAAATAAATCAATACATATATAATCAAACAAGCACACAAACAAACAAACATACAAACAAAATAAACAAATAAATAAGTAGAATCAACATCATACATACAAATAACACATTCTCAGTTTTCTTCGGCCAACACGACACTCCAATCAGTTCATTACTCCGTGTACTAATTTCTAATCGACTTAAAAACATGAAACTCCCTAGACATTATGGGCGACTGTATTTTGTTCCTATAGGTTTGGGAATGAAGGGAACCATTTTCTGACACTACCTGGAAATATAAAGTCACATGTGATATAATTACTACAGTCCACAATGATAATATGATCCCTTTATTCTGGAGTATTAAATCGAATAATCAATACATCAACTACTACTGCTTTCATTAGAACTTTGTCCCTGTTCGTCTTGCACTCCCTGGCGTGAGTCTGTTGGATCAGTGCAGGCCTCTTGCCTCCTGTGTGTGTCTCGTGTAGTGTAGACGCATGATTTGAGTGGCAGCTTAGACATAGAGATACGTTAAAACTCTTCACGGCTATTCGGCATATTTTCCTTAACCAGTAGCCACTCTGGGACGCATTTTTTCTCGTTCTCCAGCCATCTCTAAACACTCTACTGGCTAAAAACCTCAAAATCCATTCTTTTTTCATCTATTTCTTTCTAGCAGATGCTGCTGTAGATATTATTTATTGCTCTTTGTCCTGTGAATTGTTGCATATCGCAGTGGAAGGGATAAAACGGAAACTCGGATATCAACAGTTGCAATCGCTGCTTCGAAACAGGTAGACAATTAGAATGACATCTTAGTTACAGGAAAAGACAAATAACACGGCAGCTTCGATAACTTGGACAGGGAAACTTAAACGAACTTAACAACTTAAATTGAATAGATAATCAAAATGGGCAACTTCTAGGACTTAGACACTTATAAACACTTATAAACACTCAGAATACTTGGACAGAGGCAGACAACTTATGTATGACAACTTATGTATGACGAAAGAAAGCAGTACCGAAAAAGAACCATATAGAAAATAAATAAATAAATAAAATAAATAAATAAATAAACGAGGTATTTTACTGTGCTGGGCTGGAACACTTAGAGCAGTAGACATTGGACAGGCGATAGAGATGAGTGGGCAAGGTTATGGAGTCCTTTGTCCTGCAGTGAATTCGTAAAGGCTGACGATAAAAATAAAAGTCGCTAATATATTTAATTAGCATTCATGTTACGGACGGAGAATCTTGTGTGTACCAGCTTGCTTCTTTTTACGACTATTCCTCTCTCTCTCTCTCTCTCTCTTTCTTTTTTCCCGTGAGGTTTATGACTAAGTCGAAACTCCGATCAGCTCAAGTTTGGCGAGCCCGTCCGAAACAGATCTAATTTCTTCCACCTGACAAACTTGCAGACTGAGAACCTAATTTTCATTCTTGTACCCCTAAAGCTGACTGGCGCTGCGAGAAAACTAAATTCCTGTGTCAGTTATACACGCGAGGCGGAGCGACTTGCGAGTGAGAGACTGACGTGACTTGCGAAACTAGGCCGGGGACACGCCTGTTTATATTTTAATCTTTCACTGCTGGGTAATCCTTCCCTTAATCCCTATAATTTCTAAGGTAATTAATTATTTAGTATTAAAGTCTCCGGGATAGTCTTGTAGTCTGCGAAAGATCAAATGTGCTACTTATTTCTCTCTCTCTCTCTCTCTCTCTCTCTCTCTCTCTCTCTCTCTCTCTCTCTCTCTCTCTCTCTCTCTCTCTCTCTCTCTCTCTCTCTC
>NC_087158.1:13835799-13840799 GCF_035594125.1 Scylla paramamosain
AGTATTTGGACATTTGGGTTTGCTGATGATTCTGTGACTTTGTGCTTCATTTTATGTGTATTTTTTTCTTTTTTATAGACCATTGAATTAACTTTATATATCACTTGTTTGGTGTGGTCAATGAAATATCTACGTATCTACAGTATATATCCATCCATCTATCTATCTATCTATCTATCTATCTATCTATCCATATGCAGCACTGAACGGAGGAAACTTTGTAAAAATGGCCAGGCAAAACATTTAGAGGATAATGTTGAAAGGCACCACTGACGGGAAGAGTGAAATAAGTAGTGAAGACCTCTTGATGGCCGCCTTTTTTTAGTTTGTTCTTTCAGTTTGCATCGCTGTAATTACGTCGGGTTACTCATAATGGAGGTCAATAATGCATGGCCAACTTACAGAACACATTTTATCATATTTATTTTGGTTTGTTTGTCTTTTCTTTCTTTCTTTCTTTCTTTCCTTTGCCGATGATCTTTTTTGAAACGAAGCGGCACGTAGCATATTGTCATTACATCCAAAAGGGTAACTGAAAAAAAAAAGTATTAAAACATCGTAACGAAAAGAGAGAAGAAAAAAAGAGCATCACTTTCTGATCTAATACGCAATAACGGCAATACAAACGCACCAATTAAACACCATATTTATACTTTTTTCTTTTCCTCCTTTTTTAAATCCTTGGACAAACCCATATTGGTAAAAAAAAGAAAGAAAAAGAAAAAGAAAACACTGGTAAAGGCCTTAATTAGTACAGCTGGTGTCATTACGCAGCATGAGAGTTTCAGCATAAAGACATTAGTGTAATTTGTATACCCGCAGAGAGAGAGAGAGAGAGAGAGAGAGAGAGAGAGAGAGAGAGAGAGAGAGAGAGAGAGAGAGAGAGAGAGAGTGTACATAGTTGGCTCATATTACAGAAAGAGTGAATGTTTACAAGGAAAGTTTGAAGTGGAGTTTTAACGTTCCACGAAAAACAAAAGTGCATCGTTCATATTTTATCATTAGAAGTAAAGAGAGAGAGAGGCGAGAAGCGAACTCATGACGACTGAACACACACACACACACACACACACACACACACACGTATTCTCTCTCTCTCTCTCTCTCTCTCTCTCTCTCTCTCTCTCTCTCTCTCTCTCTCTCTGTGTGTGTGTGTGTGTGTGTGTGTGTGTGTGTGTGTGTGTGTGTGTGTGTGTGTGTGTGTGTGTGTGTGTGTGTGTGTGTGTGTGTCCAAAACCTTTCCATTCGCTATTTGCAAGAGTAAAAAAAAAAAAAGAGAAAGAAAAAATAAACACAAATAAATGAGCTCAAAAAAAAAAAAAACAACAAGAACCTTTTGAAAGAAAACATTAAAACCTTATTATCTTTCCTTCCTTTCATGAGTCTGACTTTATCTTTTTTATGCTTTATTTTTCATTTCATTTTCTCCTCCCGCCAGTATTCTGAAATGCAGGGATAACTTATAGAATACATCTTATAATAATACTGTTTCGTTTGTCTTTTCTTTCTTTCTTTCTTTCTTTCCTCTGCTGATGATCTTTTTGGAGGGAGGGAGGGAGGGAGGGAGGGAGGGAGGGAGGGAGGGAGGGAGGGAGAGAGAGAGAGAGGGGGACATGAGGGTTTTTCTTCCTGATGTTCCTTTTTGGGTGAGGGAGGGAGGGTGGGAGGTAAGGGAGGGGTGAGGAGAGGAGGAGAGGAGACAAGAGGAGGCTACAGGATTGCGTGGAGGAATCCCTGACCCTGTTTTCGAAGCCTCATTAGCGCTTTGCCTAAAGGTTCGAGACTTTGGGTCCAAACAGAGAGTGGGGTTCGAAATTTTTGGCATAGATTATACTGCAGTACCATTATTATTATTATTATTATTAGTAGTAGTAGTAGTAGTAGTAGTAGTAGTAGTAGTAGTAATAGTAGTGTTATTGTTTTGTTGTAGTTATTATTATTATTATTATTATTATTATTATTATTATTATTATTATTATTATTATTATTATCATTATTATTATTATTACGTTGAACAGCAGTAAAGAATAATTCTCTCTCTCTCTCTCTCTCTCTCTCTCTCTCTCTCTCTCTCTCTCTCTCTCTCTCTCTCTCTCTCTCTCTCTCTCTCTTGGTTCACATTTTTTCAACTCTCTCCTTATAATTTCCTTCTTTATTCTCTCTCTCCCTTTCCCATTGTATTTCCTTTCTACGCTCGTTATTTTTTATTTCCCTTCTCTCTTCATTCCTTCTTCGCCTCCTCCCTGTTTACATTATGTTCCTGTGTTTCTCCCTTCCCTTCCCTTCCCTTCCCTTCCCTTCCCTGCCCTTCGTCTCTCGCTCACTCACTGAAAAAAGAACTCGCAACAATGAACTTAATCAACTTAGAGAATAAATATACAAATAAAAGTAAATGAGAGGGATTTCCGAGTACACGAGAGAGAGAGAGAGAGAGAGAGAGAGAGAGAGAGAGAGAGAGAGAGAGAGAGAGAGAGAGAGAGAGAGAGAGAGAGAGAGAGAGAGAGAGAGAGTTTTTTGGCATAAATTTTTGGGATAAATTATATTGCAGTTTCGTGTATTCTCTTTAGTAAACGCGTCCTTCCCTTTCCTCTCTCCCTCCCTCCCTCCCTCCCTCCCTCCTCCTCCTCCTCCTCCTCCTCCTCCTCCTCCTCCCCGCGCCTCGCTGACTCTGGCACATAACTATCAGAGTGTTGGCACTAACTGCTCTTTTAGTGGCCCCAGGTACGACTTCTCGGCCTACCTGGCCACACACACACACACACACACACACACACACACACACACACACACGGAAATAATGGCCTGACACTTTCCCACCCTTTACTTTTCTACTCATTTCTCTCTCTCTCTCTCTCTCTCTCTCTCTCTCTCTCTCTCTCTCTCTCTCTCTCTCTCTCTCTCTCTCTCTCATACACACACACAAATCTCCATTATAAGCCAGAAATGTTTCCTTTCATTATGTTTTATCTTATTTCTCATCTTCCTCCTCCTCCTCCTCCTCCTCCCCCTTCTCTTCCTCCTCTTCCTCTTCCTTCGCATTGTGCGTCACTTCTCCATTCTTTTTTTTTTCCCCTCCTTCTCCTTCTCTTCCTCTCCTTTTCCCTCTTCCTTATTTACTTTCTGTCTCTTTCCTTACCTGATAATCCTGCATTTGTGTATGTGTGTGTGTGTGCGCGTGTGTGTGTGTGTTGGTGGATGGGTTAATGTACGTGTGTTTGTGTGTCTGTGTTGATTCTGCCTTGAATTATGCCGGTTCATGCATTAGCTTCCACACATTTTTGACTCGGGCACAGACAGAGAGATGGACAGGTGGGGAGAGACAAAGAGGCTAAAGAGACAGGCAGAGAGAGAGACACACAGACAGACAGATCGATACACGGATATACAGTACAGACAGACAGACGAAGAGATAAAAAGACGACAGATAGACAGACAGACAGAGAGATGGATAGGCAGGGAGGGCAAAGAAATAAAAGAAAGGCAGAAGCAGAGAGACAGGCAGATAAACAGAGACAAAGACAGAAAGACGGACAGACAGGAAGAAAGACAAAGAAACAAGAGAGACGGGTAGACAGATAGACAGACAGAAGGACGCACATACAGATAGACAGATGGGAAAAAAAAATGGCAGACAAACAGAGAGAAGGGAGCAAGCAGAGAAGGACAAAGAGGCAGGTGGTAGAGAGATAAATATATATAAAGTCAAACACAGAACAGGACAGTAATGACAGATGAACGGTTGGAGAGAGACAGAGACACAGAGAGAGAGAGAGAGAGAGAGAGAGAGAGAGAGAGAGAGAGAGAGAGAGAGAGAGAGAGAGAGAGAGAGAGAGAGAGAGAGAGAGAGAGAGAGAGAGAGAGAGAGAAGCAGAAGAGCATACTGACAGGAAAAGCAACTGACAGGTGGACAGGTGCATGGAGATAAACGAGAGACAGGTAGAAGAATTACGCGTGACAAACAGACAGATATACATATACTAATTAAATAGTCAGAGATTCAAACAGAAAAAAAGAAAATAGTTAAAAATAAACAAAAAGACAATAAAGGAAAGAAAACACACAAAAAAAACACATACACTCTCTCTCTCTCTCTCTCTCTCTCTCTCTCTCTCTCTCTCTCTCTCTCTCTCTCATTGTGCAAGGGATAAGACCAACAACACAACTTCTAATACCTGTTCTAATGACCTTTTCGCGGCGTCTCAACAGTCCAATTAGCGGCCAGGTGAGGGGAAAGGTGTACCTGAACGAGGGGAACCGAGGCGGAAGAGAAGAGGGGGAGGGAACGAAGAAGCAAAGAAATATACAAGATGGGGAGAGAGAGAGAGAGAGAGAGAGAGAGAGAGAGAGAGAGAGAGAGAGAGAGAGAGAGAGAGAGAGAGAGAGAGAGAGAGAGAGAGAGAGAGAGAGAGAGAGAGAGAGAGAGAGAGAGAGAGAGAGAGAGAGAGAGAGAGAGAGAGAGAGAGAGAGAGAGAGAGGAAGTGTAAGGAAGTACTAACGAGGTGAGGGGAGAGAAGGTGTAGAAAGAGAGAGTAAGGGGGAGAAAAAGAGGGGAAAAATGAAGGGGAGAGGGTAAGAAAAGATAAGGAAGAGAAGATAGGAGATGATAAAAGAGGTGCGAGAATATACGTTGGAAAGAAGAAGAGTTTAGAAGATATATTTAAAGAAGGAGAACGAGGAGGAAGGAAGGGGGAGCGGAGGGAAGGAGAGAGGGAAAACAAAGGGGGAGGTAAGGGTAAGATGATAAACCTTCTCTCCTCCCCATTCTTCTCACCTTCTTTCTCTCTTTCCTTTGTTCCTGTTATCTCTACCTCACTTTCTCTCTCTCTCTCTCTCTCTCTCTCTCTCTCTCTCTCTCTCTCTCTCTCTCTCTCTCTCTCTCTCTCTCTCTCTCTCTCCTTACTTGCTATTAATTTGCATCTGCTTCGTTGTTCCATTAAGTTGTTAAGTATTTTCCACTTCTTTCCCTCCTCCTCCTCCTCCTCCTCCTCCTCCTCCTCCTC
>NC_087158.1:13843299-13850799 GCF_035594125.1 Scylla paramamosain
TGCATTACTCTGTTCATTAGTCTAATTTGAGACGAAAAATTTTAATAACAGGCCTAATTTAGCAGAAGCGGATGTAGTACTCTCTCTCTCTCTCTCTCTCTCTCTCTCTCTCTCTCTCTCTCTCTCTCTCTCTCTCTCTCTCTCTCTCTCTCTCTCTCTCTCCCTGAGCAATCTTTTATACTCATCATCCTTCTTTACTCTTCTTTCCTTATTCTTTCTTTTCATTTCTTTTTTTCTTATTTCTCTTCCTCCTTCCTCTTCTTTCTTCATCTTTCTCCAGTGTTTCTTCATTATTTTTCTTATTCCTTCCCTTCCTTTTTCCCTCTTTCTTCTTCCTCCTCTTCCCCTTCTTACTTTAATCATCCTCACCCTTCCCCCTCTCTATTACAATCTCCTTTCTTACCCTCCTTCTTCCTTCCTTTCTTCTTTCTTCCTTCTTTCTTCCTCTTTTCCCTCTTCTTTAACAATCTTCTTTTTTCTTTACTCCCCATCTCCTAATCCCTTCCTCCTTTCCTATTTTCTATTACCTTTTCCTCTCAATTCTTTCTTCCTTTCCCTCTTCCTTTTCTCTCTCTATCTCCTCTTCTCTTCCTGTTTCGATCCCACTCTCTCCTTCCTTCCCTGCTTATGCTTTCTCCTCTTCCTCTTCATCTTCCTTTACCCCCTTCCTATTCCCTTTTTCTTCTCTCTCCTCTCTTTTCTTCCATGTTCCAATCATCCCATCCTCCCAACCTTGAACACGCCCCCCACCCCTCTCTCTCTCTCTCTCTCTCTCTCTCTCTCTCTCTCTCTCTCTCTCTCTCTCTCTCTCTCTCTCTCTCTTTATCCTTCCTTCCCTCGTGCTTTACTTACCCCTAATTAGCAAAGTCCGCCCTGGGATGCAAATTTCTCCCACACATAAAGTAGCCTGGATCCCCAAAGTTCCCCTGGGGCGCCTCTTTCCCCGTGGGCGCCTTTCCCCCGGGGGCGCCTCTCGCACAGGGGACTATGGGGAGGTCAAGTTAGGCCAGCTTCGATACAATTTCATTTCTTCAACCACGATCTGCTTCCCATGGTCTCTCTCTCTCTCTCTCTCTCTCTCTCTCTCTCTCTCTCTCTCTCTCTCTCTCTCTCTCTCTCTCTCGGCCTTCTTTTGTCGTTCTGGTTTTTCATTATTTCTTATTTTCTTCTTCCTCCCTCCCTTCTTCCCTCTCTCTTTCTCTCTCTCTCTCCTTCCTCCTAATCTCCTCTTCCTCCTCCTTGTCGTCCCTTTCCCTTTATATTTCCTCCTTCTACTCGTCTCCTTCTTCCTCTTCTACCTTCTTTTCTTTTGTCAATATTTTTTTTTCGTTTTGTTTTCTGGTTTTATCTATTTCTGATTCTTCTTACTATTTTTATATCATCCGGTTATTTGTTTTCCTTTCTTCTTTTCCTTTTGTTTTTCTCCTCATCATATTTTATTATATTTTCATTCTCTTGTTTTGTGGTTTTAACTTTTTTCTCATTCCTTTTCTTAATTTTTTTGTCTAATTATTGTTTTCTTTTATGTGTGTTTACTTTTTTTGCTATTCTTCTTCTTTTATTAAAATTCTTTCTTGTTTTTTTCTTTTTTTAGTTTTAACTGGCTCATTATTTACTTTTTCACTGTATTAAAAAAATTTCTTCCTCTTCCTTTTTTTACTAATATTTTTCAGTCGTTTTCTGGTTTTAATTCACTTCCTCTTCTTTCTTTCCATTTTTCACTCCCTAATTATAATCACCACATTTTTTCGTGTTTTTTTCGCATTTTTATTCCATTTCATCATTATTTTCTATTATATTTTTCTTTCTTAATTTGTTTTACTTTAGTTTCTCATAATTTTCCCTCCCCGTAATTTTCACTTTATTTCAGTTTAGTTTTCTCTTCTTATTTCATTCCTGCGTCCTCCATTTTTTTTTTTTCTTCAAGTTTTCATATTTCAATCGTACATCTTCCAGTCTCTCTTAATTTCCTACCCAGATATAATTTTCTATTTTCCTTTTCTTTTCTTTTGTTGTTTTCTGCTTTTTCCTCCCCCTCCTCCTGCACCTCCTCCTCCTCGTCCTCCTCTGCTTTTATTTAATTATTTTATCGTTTGAAGTCGCTATCCATCTTCAAAAATTCTCTATCTATTTCTTACTCTGTCTATTTTTCTTTCTCTCTCTCACTTTCTTTAATACTTTTAATCTATCCCGTGTTGTCTTAGTCCTCTTTCCCCTCTTCCTCCTCCTCCTCTTCCTCCTCCTCCTGTCTCTCCCACTAATAGTTACAGTACAATAGTTACCCAAAGAACCTAATAAGGAACTCTGGGTCTGCTGATGTTTGGACTTCCTTTGTATTCCTTTGTATTACTCCTCTTTCTCAACCTCTTTTATTTATTTATTTCCTTTCTCTTTCTGTTTCCTTACCGTCCGTTCATCTTTTCTTCGTCATAAGGTCCTATCTCTCTCTCTCTCTCTCTCTCTCTCTCTCTCTCTCTCTCTCTCTCTCTCTCTCTCTCTCTCTCTCTCTCTCTCTCTCTTTACTAACGTTTCTGATTCTCTTTTCTCATGCACTTAATCAATTTTTACTTTCCTCCTCCTCCTCCTCCTCCATTTCTTTCTTTCTCTCGGATGTCTTTCTACACTCGCCATCAAAGGAGAAATGATGTCACCCTGTTGAACATGTACTCGTATCTACCTGTCTGTCTGCCTGTCTGCTTACCTGTCTGCGTGCCTGTCTATCCGTCCTTTTATCAATGTATCCGTCTGTCAGTCTATCTATGTATCTATGCATCTATGTATCTGTCTATCTATCTGTCTATATGTACTAAATCTGAGTATCTTTCCATTTATGTGTCTATCTATCTATCTATCTGTCTATCTACCTGTCTTTACAATACAAACTGACCGGCTGTTCTAATGCAATATCTCGTGATGTGAAACAGGCAATAGACAATATACTGGGGATATGTTAGTTTATGGTTTATGAAAAAAAAAAGGAGAATTACCTTCATAAAAAATAAAATAAAATAAGTTACCCTTGTCCAGCTTTAGAGAAACGAAAATGTATGCATATATGTATGTATGTAAAATTATACCTCTGTCTATCAATTAATTAATCTATTTATCTATTACTCGTATGTCTCTCTCTCTCTCTCTCTCTCTCTCTCTCTCTCTCTCTCTCTCTCTCTCTCTCTCTCTCTCTCTCGTCACCACCTGCCAGTATTCTGAGCATTTTCACTGCACTTCTATTACCAACTTCCGCCTCATTTGCATATCTACATTTTAATTGAACGTACAATTTAAAACGCGCCTTCATATCCACAAGAGAGAGAGAGAGAGAGAGAGAGAGAGAGAGAGAGAGAGAGAGAGAGAGAGAGAGAGAGAGAGAGAGAGAGAGAGAGAGAGAGAGAGAAACGAAAGAATGTCACAGAAAAAAAAAGTGATAATAAATGAGAAAAATATGAAAGGCTCGTACACACACACACACACACACACACACACACACACACACACACTAACTCGCTCCCCGACTCTCTACGCATCAAACCTACTCCACCCCACCTCCAATACCCACCCTCTCCCCGCGCCGCCCAACACCGACCCCACCCCACCCCCCACCCTCATGTAACCCGAGGGATACTAATACCCGCCTGCTTTCCATGTTCTCTCGTCGTGTTTTTTGATTTCCGCCATTCGCGCCTGGCCAACTTATTTCACTGTCCTACCTTGTTGCGAAAATTTGCCTTGTTTCTTTTCTGTTCTCTCCTTTTTTTTTTTTTTTTTTTTTCTTTCAGTAGGGAGTGGGATTGTTACAGTAAATGTGTGTCTTCTTTTCTTCTTTTGTATCTTTTTTTTTTTTCCTCCTTGTTTGAATTTTTGTGTGTGTGTGTGTTTCTTTTGTCTGTCTCTCTTTTTTTCGTCTAGTGAAGTTATTATTTTTTTTTCGTTTTTCTTTTTATTTTCTATATTTGGTCAGATTGTTTTTATTCGTATTTCTAGTTAATTTTTCGATCCTTCTTGGTTGTTTCTTTTTCTTTTTTATGTTTCTTTTGCCTGGCTTTCTTTTCTCTTTTTTTTTGTTTCGTCAGATTGTTTTATTCGTATTTCTAGTTAATTTCTCGATTCTTTTAGGCTGATTATTTTTTTCCTGTTTCTTTTGTTTTTCTTTTTCGTCTAGAAAGGTTAACTTTATCGTTTTTTTCTCTCTCTCTATCTTTTCTCTCCTTCTTTACGTTGTCAGATTGCCTTCATTCGTATTCCTAGTTAATTTCTCAATATTCTTTTGCTTTAGTTTTATAAGAAGACGCTCCCATGAAGAAGAGACGAGATGTATTGCCTGCCAGGAGACACCAGTATTGACAAGGGTAGGTGGTGGTCTGAAGGGCATCACAGCACACAAGCCAATCATGATCTGCCGGCCCTAAGTTCACCCTCCATCTATTACACACAGTAACTTTCCCTCCAACAAACCTGAACAGAAAACACACACCAAATCCCTTTTCATTAAACCTTCTTGTATCTTTTTTCCTTGATAGTTTTTTTTTTCCTCTCATTTTTCTTTTCTTTTTTTCTCTCTCTCTTTCTTTCTTTTTGTATATAATTGTCCTTTATTTTTCTTTATACTGTCGATCTACCTACCTACCTACTTACCTACACAAACACACACACACAGTCTCTCTCTCTCTCTCTCTCTCTCTCTCTCTCTCTCTCTCTCTCTCTCTCTCTCTCTCTCTCTCTCTCTCTCTCTCTCTCTCTCTCTAATCTAAAACAATAGGTCATTAATTTTCAACCGCAACACAATCTTTACCGAGAGAGAGAGAGAGAGAGAGAGAGAGAGAGAGAGAGAGAGAGAGAGAGAGAGAGAGAGAGAGAGAATAAAACGAGTCGTATGGAGGCAAAAATTCAATAGAAGAAACTTTGGCTTTTCTGAATCAAACTTGAGGCTATTCACTGCTCTCTCTCTCTCTCTCTCTCTCTCTCTCTCTCTCTCTCTCTCTCTCTCTCTCTCTCTCTCTCTCTCTCTCTCTCTCACACACACACACACACACACACATACACAATACTAATGACTCACGTTTTCTGTGATGCTTTATTGATATCTAAGTAGAGAGAGAGAGAGAGAGAGAGAGAGAGAGAGAGAGAGAGAGAGAGAGAGAGAGAGAGAGAGAGAAATGCAGTCGCAGCAAGCGGGTGGAAAATCCTAATTAAAAAGAGAAATTGAGCGAGTGTAGCGGCCCGTTTTCTATTGCGGGGTAAAATTATGTTAATGGGGAGACTTATCAAAAGAGACGAAACTAGTAGTAGTAGTAGTAGTAGTAGTAGTAGTAGTAGTAGTAGTAGTAGTAGTAGTAGTAGTAGTAGTAGTAGTAGTAGTAGTAGTAACACTAGAGGTGGTGGTAGTAGAATTAACTGTGATATGGACAAGTTTTAATACACACACACACACACACACACACACACACACACACACACACACACACACACACACACACACACACACACACACTTAAAGAGGCGACGGCATGAAAGTTTACTCATTAGCCACCGAGTGAAAGTAAGATGGTAAGTGAATGAGAGGAGGAGGAGGAGGAGGAGGAGGAGGAGGAGGAGGAGGAGGAGGAGGAGGAGGAGGAGGAGGAGGAGGAGATGTTTTAGGGTGTCGTATGATTGGTCCAGAGAGAGAGAGAGAGAGAGAGAGAGAGAGAGAGAGAGAGAGAGAGAGAGAGAGAGAGAGAGAGAGGGAGAGAGAGAGAGAGAGACTTTTGTGGAGGTAAAGTTTGGCTCCCTTTAGAAGATTAGACTCACGGAGGAGGGAAAGTAACGAGGAGGAGGAGGAAGAGGAGGAGAAGGAGAAGGAGGAGAAAACTATGAAAGGGGAAGGAAAGACATGAAAAAAAGACGCATTAACAAAAGGAAATGAGAAGAAAACAGCAAACAGAAAAATAATTTAAAAAACGAGGATTTAATTTCTTTCTTTAATGAGGAGTTAGAATTAATTAGAATGTAACGAGGAAGAGAAGAAGCAAAGGAATCATGAAAAGGACAAAGACAGAAGAAAAAGAAAGCATTAAAAAAAAGAGAGAGGAAAAAGAATGAGACAATGAAGAAATTATGCAAAAAAATAATGGCGTGGACAGAAGAAGAAGAGCAAATATATAAAAAAGAAAAGAAGTTGAAGAAATTAAAGAAATACTAGGAAAAGAATACGAAAAACAGGAAATATATACGATAATTCAAAACAGTGATAAAAGAAGCAAAAAAAAAGAAAAGAAAAAGAAAAACGAGAAAAGAAAAAAAGAAGAGAATGCATAAAGAAAATGAAGCAGATTAATATGAAAAAAAATGATGGAAAAACAAACAAAAAGGAAAAGAAAATGTAAGACAATAAATATACCCATAATTCCTATCAGTGATGAAAAGAGAAATGGAAAAGGAGAGAAAATGAGGAAAGAAGAAAAAATAAGAGAATACACGAAGAAAAGGAAAACATGAATATGAAAGAAGAGAAAAACGGAAAAAAGTTATGAAAAAGAAACTCGGAAAAGAAAATGAAAAAAATAAGATATAAGAACTAAAACACTGATGAAAAAGAGGAGATAGAAATAGAAGATGAAGAAGAAGAAGAAGAAGAAGAAGAAGAAGAAGAGAGAGAGAGAGAGAGAGAGAGAGAGAGAGAGAGAGAGAGAGAGAGAGAGAGAGAGAGAGAGAGAGAGAGAGAGAGAGAGAGAGAGAGAGAGAGAGAGAGAAAGGGTTGAGGGGATACAGACGTACAGAAAAAAAAATACGTAAAGAAAAGAAAAAAGGAGAACAACAAACAAACAATGAATAGAAATAAATATAAAAAAGGGGAAACATAGATTAATTTTCCCCCTTTGTTTAATTAAGCTAAATTATTATCTGTGTTATTTAAATGCAATATAAATCTTATCCACCCTCTCTTTCTATCTCTCTTCCTTCCCTCTTTCTCTCTCTCTCTCTCTCTCTCTCTCTCTCTCTCTCTCTCTCTCTCTCTCTCTCTCTCTCTCTCTCTCAAGTAGGTAGGGTAAGGAAGGAGGGGAGGAAGAGAAGCTTAATGGTGCCTGAGAACGCATAACTTTGGTGGTGGTGGTGGTGGTGGTGGTGGTGGTGGTGGTAGTGAGGGATGGTGATGGTGATAGTGGTGAGGAAGTTATAGTGATGGTGGTGGTGGTGGTGGTGGTGGTGAAGGTGGTGGTTGTGGTGGTGATGGTGACTCGGTTGGTGATTCAGATAACGGGGAGAGAGAGAGAGAGAGAGAGAGAGAGAGAGAGAGAGAGAGAGAGAGAGAGAGAGAGAGAGAGAGAGAGAGAGAGAGAGAGAGAGAGAGAGAGTTAGCCACATAACCACAGAGAAGAGCCAAATTTAGTTTGAAAATATACCTTGAAAGAAAGAGAGAAGAGAAAGAAAGAAATAAAGAAAGAAAGAAAGAATAAATGACGAGAGAGAGCGAGAGAAAGAGAGGGAGCAAGAAGAAAACCTCACCTTGAATAAAGAAAAAAG
>NC_087158.1:13860799-13865799 GCF_035594125.1 Scylla paramamosain
CCTCTAATTGTTGACGATCGTTTCTGTCTCTGGGGATCAGTACGTCTGTGGGACTTTTTTTCCTTCTAATGTTGTTGCCCTTGGCCGGTGTCCCTCACGCATCAAAAAAAAAAAAAGTTATGTGAAGGGAATTTTAACACTAAGGGTCAGAAAGTTGTGTGTGTGTGTGTGTGTGTGTGTGTGTGTGTGTGTGTGTGTGTGTGTGTGTGTGTGTGTGTGTGTGTGTGTGTGTGTGTGTGTGTGTGTGTGAAAAATTTCTCTCTCTCTCTCTCTCTCTCTCTCTCTCTCTCTCTCTCTCTCTCTCTCTCTCTCTCTCTCTCTCCCAAGAGTACACTAAGGGCCCATTCCACAGTGGCTTCCTATTGCGATCGTTACCAATTAGCGGCGCTCTCCACCAGCACCGGCAAAGCAGTGTTTACATTCCCCGTCGCCGCGGCACACCAACACTATGGAACCGGAGACTTGCGCTGTGTTATGGGGATTTCCGAGGCCACCAAAACAACACCTGTGAAATAGATCGAGGTGTGGGTCATGCCAGTTGGTAAGGATTTTGTGAAACCGGACCTAGCATACTATTCAACTATACTAACAGAAGGGAAGAAATAATGTACGTGGCAGTCCCTGTATGAAGCGTATATACATATTTCCACCTATCATCTCATTCATAACTTTGTCTATTCTTTTTTTTAATCTCCCTAATGATACTGAGATGAATAACAGTACTGAATAAGAATGCTGAGGAGATTATGACTCGCATCACTAACTCAGGATTGTCTATAGATGAATAACAAGCGAACAACAGACGCACTCACACTACGGCTTATAAAAGGGAGAGACGTTTACTGGTCTTTATTTCAGAGCCTCCATTAAGTAGTTCACCCATATTATTGCAGTGTACAATGAAATCCTCTCTCTCTACTCCCTTACTCACACTCGCTACTCCATATGCTTCCACTCATTCATTTCTCATCTCACTCAACAACTAACTCCCGTACTCATTCCCCAGGCCACTCCCCAACTTACTCCTCACTCCCTTACTCCCCAACTCACTTTCCATCCTACCCCCTCCCTCACCCTCCAATCTCAACACACTCCTATTCACTCCCTAACTACTCCCCCACTCCTTCCCGCCTCCCTACTCCCCAACACAGTCACCCAGGAGGCAGTGACAATTTATCGCCACTGATCAAGCTTATCGAGTGGACGTTAATGTTATTCACTGCACAGAGGCGAGGGAGAGGAGAGGGAGGGGGAGGGAGAGGAAGAGTGGGAGAAGGAGGGAGAGGGAGGAGGAGGTGTGATGTGAGCCGTGCTGGATGGCTGGTGGTGGTGGTGGTGGTGGTGGAAAAGAGACAGCACAAAACAATAGAGAGAGAAAAGTGGAAATAATGAGTTAGAAATGGAGAGAACGGAGGAACAGAGAGACGGTGGGAAGGGGTAGATTAGGGGGGTGACTTTTGCCATTACTAGGGAGGAGGTGGTTGGGGGTAGAGATAGGGGGAGAGAAGGGTGGGGGTGGGGTGTCAATGGGTCACTAAAATTTTACGCGTGCCATGAACAGCTCCAATAAGCGGCATTAACTTGTAAGGGAGTGATGGCTCTGCGCCGCCCCGTGTAGCGTGAAATGATGCTCTTGTCTGACACACCCCGGACGATGACTTAATGACGGCTGCTATTATGCTCCCTCATCAATGACCCGACACTATATGCTGGGCAGGCACACACACACACACACACACACACACACACACACACACACAGAGAGAGAGAGAGAGAGAGAGAGAGAGAGAGAGAGAGAGAGAGAGAGAGAGAGAGAGAGAGAGAGAGAGAGAGAGAGAGAGAGTACTGAGTGTGGTGTACAAACAGCATACATAAATTTGGAGAAAAAAATATGGGGCAGTATTAAAAACTGGACATTAGAAGTTTTTGCTGTAAACACACACGCACACACACACACACACACACACACACACACACACACACACACACACACACACACACACACACACACACACACACACACATTAGAAGCCTGACTCTATCTATCCCATAAATAAAAAAAAAGTGTTAAAAAAAGACACACACACACACACACACACACACACACACACACACACACACACACAAAGGACAGACAGCAGGTGCACGTGACTGAAGCCTGTCTACCTGCCTGCCCCCGCTTCATACACGCCGAACTAACTTTTAACATTTAAATTAAAAATACATTTATGTATAACTTTACCCACAAGACGATTTTTTCCAAAAACGAATTAAAAAAAAAAAAAGGATACATATATAGAAAAAAAAAATCGGGGAACTGACAGTGCATAGTTTTCCTTCTCTTGGGAAAGTGTAGCAAACTGAGGCAGTGTAACAGGATGTGGTGGAATGCGGTGGAGAATGGCAGTGTGTGGCAGTGCGGTAGTATTGCAGAGTGTGGCAGTGTGATAGAGTGTGGTAGAGTGGGAGAGTGAGGTAGTGTGGCAGTGTGGTAGAGTGTGGTAGAGTGGGAGAGTGAGGTGGTGTGGCAGTGTGGTAGAGTGTGGTAGAGTGGGAGAGTGAGGTAGTGTGGTAGAGTGTGGCAGAGTGACGTAGAGGGTGGTAAAGTGTGACAGAATGTAGTAGAGTGAGTTAGTGTTGTAGAGAGTTGTAGAGTGTGGCAGAGTGTAGCAGTGTGGTAGAGGGTGGCAGAGTAATCTAATAAAACGTAGTAAAATCTGGGGTACAAATCCTTGGTGGTGAGGTTTTTCAGCCACACTGCGGTAAGGAGCTTTGGGCGTAAACACACACACACACACACACACACACACACACACACACACACACACACAACACAAAGTAATGAGCGGGGTATTAGTGGTGGAAAGTACATACATCAACAAAACACTGGATTTACTGCTACCACTCACTCCAAGTCACATCATAAGCGCTTCAAACTATAAAACACACCCCTTCCACAGCTCTCGCTAACAATCCTACCCCAACCCTCACAAGCCCTGCCTTCCACATCACTCTCACACTCACAGACACCCTTGCTACCTCTTTCTTTCCCTCCCCTTCAGTAGATATGGAAGAATAAAGGTGTAGGTATAGGTGTGTGAATGAGAATATGCAACAGATGAATGAAGGTATGTATAAATGTATTGAGGTATAGTTAGAATATTATGTCTAGGAAATATGAATGTGTATGGATGAGTATATGTATGTTACGTGTTATAAATGTATAGATATGTATGTATAGATGTATGTATGCAAATTATGTGTTTCTGAAGGCATTAACCATTTACTATGGCCACCTCCTACATCCCTTCCCTCACTGTCCTCAAGTCTCTCTCTCTCTCTCTCTCTCTCTCTCTCTCTCTCTCTCTCTCTCTCTCTCTCTCTCTCTCTCTCTCTCTAAAACAGAAGTAAACAGACCTGCACTCTCCCACACTCACAAAAACAGGGAATGGAGGTAATTTCCTATGCAGAGAGAGAGAGAGAGAGAGAGAGAGAGAGAGAGAGAGAGAGAGAGAGAGAGAGAGAGAGAGAGAGAGAGAGAGAGATGGGAGGTGGAGAGCTGTAGTGGTGGTGGTGCAGACTTGTTAAAGATGAGGCCTCAGTTTAGGCCTATACAGATTACCATGACCTTATGTGTGCCCTTGCCAGGCCTACTTAGCTGGAACATTGACTTTTCCCTTTAGCATATTCTGTCCTTTCTTTAATCTGTTGTGTCTATTTGGTGTTTTCCTTATTAGAGTGAGTGAGTGAGTGAGTGAGTGAGTGAGTGAGTGAGTGAGTAAGTGAGTGAGTGAATGACAGACTGACTGATTGACTGATTCATTGACTGACCGACTGACTGACTGACTGATCGATCGATTGAATCACTGACTGACTGACTAAGTAACTGACTGACTGACTTTGACTAACTGATTCTCTCTCTCTCTCTCTCTCTCTCTCTCTCTCTCTCTCTCTCTCTCTCTCTCTCTAGGCAGGTAAGCAGGTGTAAGTTCTTATTGCTCTGTTAATTGGTTTCGCCTCGTCCCCTCACCTGTTCTCACCTGCCGCCATGACCTCCAGGTGTGAAGGAAATGAAACTGGCGATGATAATAATGATAATAGTGGTGTGGTGGTCGTGGTCGTGGTGGAAATAATAATGATGGAAAAAGGATTATTACTGTTATTATCATCATTATCACTACGGCAAAAACACACAAAACGATAATGACAATGAATTACCATCATCATCATCATTCATTTATATTATAATCGCCACCAGCAAAGCAGCAACAACAAAGACAAAAACACAATGCTTTTTTTTCCTTTCCCACGAGTAATTATTAAAACAACATACTTCATCGGTTTAAAAAATATATTACACACGTTTATGTTTCTTTGACGAGAGTTATTGCTATGAAATTATATACACATTCTGTCACACACACACACACACACACACACACACACACAAAGGTAATTTATATAGCCAACGAGCACATACGAAAAAAAAAAAAGTTCCGAGGAAAAAAGTAGCACGGAGTATTTTTCTTTGATAATGAATGCGTCTGTCACTTTCCAGACAGAAAATAATACAAGTAAAAGTGTCAGAAAAAAAAAATAAATGAAATGTGTATTTATATAGGCAGAAAAAAAGAGAAAAGGCGTAAATGAATGAGAGATAAAGGCAAAGAGAGAGAGGGATTATGTATGAGAGTTAGACTGACAATGCAATGTGTTTAGAGAGAGAGAGAGAGAGAGAGAGAGAGAGAGAGAGAGAGAGAGAGAGAGAGAGAGAGAGAGAGAGAGAGAGAGAGAGAGAGATAATGAAGAGAATGTGCGCCAGTAAGGGTAACGACGCCATCTTCTGCCTCAAGGGTTTAAAAGTGTGCTAACTCACCGACCCAAGAGTTTAATATAGCAAAATAAAGCTAACTTTTTTGGCGGAAGGACATTTTTTTTTTCCATTTTATTTTTTGCGTTGCGTGGAGCGTGGATGAGTTCAACTTTGTGTGTGTGTGTGT
>NC_087158.1:13868299-13873299 GCF_035594125.1 Scylla paramamosain
TCTATATATATATATATAGAGAGAGAGAGAGAGAGAGAGAGAGAGAGAGAGAGAGAGAGAGAGAGAGAGAGAGAGAGAGAGAGAGAGAGAGAGAGAGAGAGAGAGAGAGAGAGAGAGAGAGAGAGAGAGAGAGAGAGCGCAGCAGCAGCAGCAGCAGTAGTATTAGTAGTAGCAGTAGTAGTGGAAGCAGCAGCAGCAGCAGAATCAGTTGTAGCAGCAGTAGTAGTAGTAGCAGTAAAAGCTGTTGTAGTAAAAAGCAGCAGCAGCAGCAGCAGCAGCAGCAGCAGCAGCAGCAGCAGCAGCAGTAGTAGTAGTAGTAGTAGTAGTAGTAGTAGTAGTAGTAGTAGTAGTAGTAGTAGTAGTAGTAGTAGTAGTAGTAGAAGCAGTTATAATAAAAGCAGAAGTACAACTATTAGTATCGTCACAAACCAGGGCGTATCACTTGTTGTCCAACACACGCAGTGCATTAAAATACTGAGTAATAGATATGGAAGCTTGAATTAATCTGAAATGCGTGAGAGAGGCGCCGTGTGGGGATCGAACCCGGAACCCTTGTATGAAAGCCCACCGTAATACCGATCCAGCAATAAAGGGTACCATAAATTCGAGTTGTGTTGTGGAGGCTCCATATTTGTAGCATTACATACTACTACTACTAGTACTACTACTACTACTACTACTACTACTACTACTACTACTACAATAAATAATAATAATATTGATAATTATAATAATAATGATAATAATAATAATAATAATAATAATAATAATAATAGTAATAATAGTAATAATAATAATAATAATAACAATAATAATAATAATAATAGTAATAACCAGGTAATTGGTGCTTTAAGGTGTGGAGCAACTTAAAGGACCTTTCCCAGCGGCTGGGGGTTCTAATTTTTAGACGCTTCGCAGACCTGGTCATAGAGAGCCCGCCTGCACCCGCCACGCCAAGTGCCGCGCTCCGTGATGATGTCGGCGAGTGACATGTTGCTATAAATGACTCTTTGTTTTCTTTGTTTTCAATATGTGGAGCTTTATCTGCATTCTGATAACACTATCGTGTTCACGAGAGTTTTTCCTACTTGATGCAACAACATATTTCAGCATTCAGTGACTAACTGTTGAAAATAGCGAGCATAAGTAAAACATGTTATAAACATTTTTTAACATCTTCACAGTTCAACTCGTCGTAATGCCATTTTCTTTTTATTTTTGTCAAGTTTTTACCAAACATCTTGATTCTACAGTGACTGGTGAGTGTGAGGGTGTCAGCCAAAACTGGCTGTCCATACATGAAGTGAGTTATGGCAAATAATTCGAGCATTTTGCGCCCTCGAGCTCGATCTGTAGTGCTGAGGCGATAGTTGCGCGAGTTGCGAGGCAGAAACCTTCACTCACGTGCGGATAGGTCGAAATATGAAAAATACGGCAAAACGGTGGACCTGACCAAGAAATGTCATAGATGAGAAAGATGCACCGCCAAAAGTTACCGAAAGGGAGGTGTTTCCTTGACTGATTTATTTATTTATTTATTTATTTATTTATTTATTTTATTTATTTATTCATTCATTTATTTAATTACTTATTTATTTATTTTATTTTTTTTGCGATGGACACTAAAAGGTGCTCCTGCCCAAATCATCGTTTTACCCTCCAGGGGCCAGGAGGAGCGGTGGGTTGTGCAGTTGTACGGTAAAAAAATTAGAACCCTCCAGGGACAGCGACGCCGAAGGCTGCGCTCCTGCTGGGAGAATAGTAGTAGTAATAATAATAATAATAATAATAATAATAATAATAATAATAATAATAATAATAATAATAATAATAATAATAATGATGATGATGAGGAAACACTTAATTAAAAAATTCTAAAACATACAGCAACGTAAAGGATTACCATACAACATTTAAATTTCTACGTATATCAAAGGCAGCAGATAAATAAATAAAGAAAGAAAAAAACAAACAAATCAATAAACCACTTACACAAACACACACACACACACACACACACACACACACACACACACACACACACACACACACACACACACACACAGAGCAAGGTACCCAAAGACTCGAACTAAACAGCAGTAACAATGAGGCTGACAAACTCTTCAGGTCAGACGTCACAAGAAAGCCATTCCCTTACTTACCTCCTCCGTATTCCCCGCCGAAAGGGTGTTACTCCCCGCCTTCACAATGGGGAGCCAGACCTTAGCGCCTCCCTGTGTAATGATGCTCAGGCCCTGCACTTAGGGTATTGTTATTGAGAGAGAGAGAGAGAGAGAGAGAGAGAGAGAGAGAGAGAGAGAGAGAGAGAGAGAGAGAGAGAGAGAGAGAGAGAGAGAGAGAGAGAGAGAGAGAGAGAGAGAGAGAGAGAGAGAGAGAATGAGAGTGTAGCTTTAGGGGAAGGTGACAAAAAGAGGAAGTAAAGAAAGGAGCAGGGGGAGGAGGAAGATGATGAGAGGGAAGAGGAGGAGGAGGAGGAGGAGGAGGAGGAAATAAAGAATGAAGAGTTAAGTGGAAGTAACAATAGCATTACTTGAAGCAATAATAATAATAATAACAGTAATACTAGTAATAATAATAATAATAATAATAATAATAATAATAATAATAATAATAATGATAATAATAATAATAACAACAAAAAAGAGCAAGAACAATAAACGATCTTTATTTCTTCCCTCTCATTCTTTCTCTCTTTCCATTTTCCTTCTTTTCTCTCCCTCTTTCTTTCCTTAATTTTCCTTCCCATTTCCTTCAATCTCCTTTCCCTTCCTTCACTTCCCTGTTCTTCCTTTTCATCCCTGCCTCCATTTTTTCCTTCCTTTATTCCCTTCTAAGTTTCCTTTCCTTTTCACTCCCCCTCTCCTTTTCAAATTCTTTTCCTCTTCCTCTTTCCTTTTCCTCCACTTCCTTCCTCTCTTTCCTCTCCCATTCATCCCGAGAGAGATATGAAAGCGAGAACTAATTACCAAATAACTCTCTCTCTCTCTCTCTCTCTCTCTCTCTCTCTCTCTCTCTCTCTCTCTCTCTCTCTCTCTCTCTCTCTCTCTCTCTCTCTCTCTCTCTCTCTCAATGTTTATCTCACCCTGGCAAAATTCCTTTACACTGAAAATGATAAAGTGCTACAATAAATATTTCCTTTTACAGATTAAACGCTTTTCATAATTACCTTATGGAGGAGGAGGAGGAGGAGGAGGAGGAGGAGGAAGGAGGCGAAAGAAAAAGAAGAGAAGAAGATAAGAAGTTGGTTGACTTTTCTCTCTTTTTCCCTGGTTACGTGTTTCTCAGGAAGCGATGGAGGGAAGGATGGACCTGGAGGAAAGGGAGGACAGGAAGGGGAGGGAGGGGAAGGGAGAGAGAGGGAGAAAGGGAGGGGCAGGGGAAACTACGTGAAATTGAGGTAACGATTGAAAGAAAAGTGACGAAGGAAACCTGTAGGAGGAGGAAGAGGAGGAGGAGGAGGAAGAGGAGGAGGAGTAAGGGACGATGGATTGACCAAAAAAGAAGTGCATGAATAAAAAATAATGTCGATGAGAGAGAGAGAGAGAGAGAGAGAGAGAGAGAGAGAGAGAGAGAGAGAGAGAGAGAGAGAGAGAGAGAGAGAGAGAGAGAGAGAGAGAGAGAGAGAGAGAGAGAGAGAGAGAATATTGGCGGAAAGTGAAAAATTGAGGTAAAGGAAGGAGAGAAAGAACTCTAACGAAGGAGAATAGGAGGGAGGGATGGAGGAGGAGGAGGAGGAGGAGGAGGAGGAGGAGGAGGAGGAGGAGGAGGAGGAGGAGGAGGAGGAAAAGGAAGAGGGTGTCAGGCCGTGAAAAGTTAGACAGTATTTGGGCTTGTAAGAATCAACAGAACTCCTTCCTTCCTTCTTCCTACGCAGTCTCTTTCTTCCTTCCTTTCTTGTTTCTTTTCTTTTCTTCCCTTTTCTAACATTTTCCTTCCTTTTTTTTTGTCCTTTATTGCTCTTCTTCCTTCTCCATTGTCTCCTTTCTCTTTATCTTCTTTGTCTCTTCTTTCTCTTTTCTCCTCCACAAATTTCGCTTTCCTTCCCTTTTTCCTTTCATCTTTAAATTTTTATCTCCAGCTCTACTACACCTCTCTTTCCTCCCTCCCTTCCTTTCTCCACCGTCTCTTTCTCTTCTTTATCTTCTTCTTTTCCTCCAGTTTTCCCCCTTTCCTCTACCTTTCCTATTGTTCTTACTTTACCCCTTATCCTCCTCCTCCTCTCTTTTATCCCTCTTTCTATTCCCTTCCTCTCCATTGTTCTTCCTTTCCACCCTTCCAACAAACTATCTCTCTTCTTTTTCCCCTTTCCTCATTCTTCCCTCCCCTTCCTCTTTCTTCTCTTCCCTTTTCCTCCCCTGTTTCTTTCTGTCTTCTCTTCCGGTAACCCACTTTCCTCTGCCTTTCCCCTTCCTTTCCTCCCTTCCTTCCTGTACCCTCACCACCTCTTCAATCTTGCACCTTCCCTCTTAAATAACACACACCATTCCTTTGGTGTCCCCCTTCACTTCCCTTCCCTTCCCTTCCCATTCCAACACTTTCGTCCCTTCCCTTTCCATCTCTCTCCCTTTAACATTCCTTCCTCTCTCTCTCTCTCTCCCATTCCTCGACTCAAAAAATGTCTTAAAATTCTCTCTCTCTCTCTCTCTCTCTCTCTCTCTCTCTCTCTCTCTCTCTCTCTCTCTCTCTCTCTCTCTCTCTCTCTCTCTCTCTTTAAATTTTCTTACCTTTCTCTTCTCTTTTATTTCCCTTCTCTTATACATATATATATATATATATATATATATATATATATATATATATATATATATATATATATATATATATATATATATATATATCTGTTTCTCTTTCTCCCTATTCTACATTGGTTATTTCTCTTCTGCCTTTCCATTCCCTTGCTTTTAATTGCCTCCTGACACACACACACACACACACACACACACACACACACACACACACACACACACACACACACACAG
>NC_087158.1:13878299-13883299 GCF_035594125.1 Scylla paramamosain
TCCCCATCTACGGTTCTTGTTGATTTCCTCTCCTGTCTAAGCCTTTAACTCTTTCACTGCTGTTTGGTGCAGGTTCCTTTTAATTCTACAACTATCTCTAAACATTTCATTGACTCGACATTGGAGAATCTATATATATTTATTTTTTCTTTCTTTCTAGTATGTGTTGGTTAAAATTTCACACACAGTGTTTTTAACCCTCTCGACTGCTAATGATGACAATTATTTTTATTTTTTGCAACCCTAGTCAATTTTGCTCATCGAAAATGAAACTATGAAAACTGGGAGAAAACTTTACTAAATACACACTAACTCAACTGGCTGCGCATATTACCTTTACAAAATTATAATTCAAACTTGCACGACACCATTACATTGAGCTGCTTAGAGTCCGCGGGAGTTCAAAGGTTAATGCCAGTAGGTGTTTAATCGGTTAATTTTCCATCTCCTCAAAGCAACCGAATACACTCACGTCGTACATCGCTGTGCCGAATAACCTGAAACGACATGAAAGAAAATAATAAAATGTAGACTATCGACGCTAATATTCGCCAATAAATCATCGTCACCACGTCTGCCGCAGCTGTCGTGGTGGTATTAGAGGCTCGCTGACTGACTGACTGACTGACTGACTGACTGACTGACTGACTGATTGATTGATTGATTGATTGATTGAATGATTGTTCTTTTGGGGCCAGCATTGATATGGGTGAGGATTACCGCTATTTGAATCATGGGGAAGTGAGTGGCCTGTCTCTCTCTCTCTCTCTCTCTCTCTCTCTCTCTCTCTCTCTCTCTCTCTCTCTCTCTCTCTCTCTCTCTCTCTCTCTTTTTTTTTGACATATTTAACTTTATTCATTGTTACCTGCTTGAATGAATTTTAGACCTCATCTTGCCTTACAATCATTCTTGTATTCTCTCTAACGGTTCTTATTTGTATCTATGTACTTTTTTTTTTTTTTAGCATATAAATGTACGTAATTTTTCTTCCTTCTTTTTTTCAACATGAATCAATGTATGTTTTTTTTTCTTTCTTTCTCAGCACATAAAATGACAATGTTGCCAATTATACTAAGCATAGATGGCTTTTTTTTCACATGCACTTCAGTTATAGATACAAACCAAAACCACCTCCATCTGGCGCCACTCCCGCTCATCCTCCTCACCAAACTGTAACGCAGAGCCCACCCACACACTCACCCCCACAACACACACACATACCCCAACACCAACCACCACACCCACTACCTACACACACACACACACACACACACACACACACACACACACACACACACACCTACACACCGCCACTCACCTATCCTAACCCCCTGACACACACACACACACACACACACACACACACACACACACACACACACACACACACATACACACATCTGGTCAGTACTGATGGCCTGCCCGGTACAGCCTGCCGTGGTGACATCCCGGAGAGTGATGACAGGGCTGGCCAGTGCAGGCTATCACCTCCACCAGCCATCCCAGCCCCGAGCACGTCCCGATGGCCTGATGGATGGCGCTGCTGCCTGGTGCCGCGGATCACCTGGCCTCTCATCAAGGGTCCTGACACATTTTTTCTTTCTTTTTTTTTTTTTTTTTTTTACCGGTGTCCGTCAGTGTGGTACAGAAGTTCTCCAGCAGTTAGTGGTGGAAAGAGGGACTGTTGAGGCGTGCAGTTCACTATTCAGGGTTAGTCTTTGCGAGTTGCCAGGTTGTAAAATCATAGCTTATTGGTTTAAGTCCTTTACTTTACTTTTTTTTTTATTCTCTCCTGGAT
Organism: Scylla paramamosain; assembly: GCF_035594125.1. Taxonomy (NCBI): domain Eukaryota; kingdom Metazoa; phylum Arthropoda; class Malacostraca; order Decapoda; family Portunidae; genus Scylla; species Scylla paramamosain. The sequence goes on from NC_087158.1 coordinate 13,880,098, forward strand.
GGATTGGCCTAGCAAGTGAAAGAATACAAACGTAAATTGATTCCATCTGGCCAAGGATTTGAACCAATTATATATATTTCTTTTATTTTCTTTTTCATGTAAGATGTGTTTTGGCCAAGGACAACAAAACGACGACTAAAAAATGGTCCCACTGAAGATACAAGTAACCAAAAGAGAGTTGTCAAAGGGAATATCCATCATTATGAGAGAAGTGTCTTGAGTGGAGAGTGCTAATCAGTACACCACCGGGCCGCTGAGATGCCTTCATGACAGACTCCTCACTACATGCATACATACTGTGCGAGGCGCCTAAGGCAAAATATTAATTGATGCCATTGCACAGTACAAGCTGTATTGCTTCATATGTGAGTCTTTACTTGGGCAGGCTGAACGCGTTAACCACTACACCAATGAACCGTAGAAATGGCTTACGAACGTACTGCTTACTATGGGCGTGCATACATTGAGAGGGGCCTAAGACATCAGATAAGTAAGCACTGTGTTACTTTACGTGTGACTCTTAATCAGGCCAGTTGCCAAGACTCAACACAGTTCATCCTCTTTCCCTTGTCGCACACAGTCCTCTTCCAGCCCAGCGGCCACGTCAAAGACAGACTCATCTCCAGTATCAAGACCACAAGCAAAGAGAATATAACCTCCTCAAGTCCGCCGCTCCCTTTGTGATCCCGCCGCGAGAGTGTCTGCAGGGAGCGGCACTGCTGATTTCCACCCACGCGGCCAGACAACACAGCCCGGAGCGCAAATCGTTCCCACACAAAGACAGACCAAGCGGGGCCCAGCAGCTTAGTCTTTGATCTGGCGAGGGTTTGCGTCCCTGAGGAGTTCCTTCAGAGGGTCGGCAGTTTTGACGGAGCACGCCACTTGCTTTTCCGCCACCAGGGAGCAGCTCAGCGCAACTCGCCCCGCTAAACTAAAGGATGCACAGACACGGCACATGGACGCAACATTTGGCACGGTGCGGCAGTCATTCGCGTAACTCTTTGCTGTGCGAGTAGTCGTGAAATGGAACGACGGAAGTGTTAAACAACTCCCTTTGTCGCTCACTTTAATGTTAGGAAAAATAAAGGCTACAAAAAGGCGATGAAAGCCACCCCGCCGCCCAGCCTCCCTGCCTCGTTCTCCTGCCACTGCATCCCGGAGAAATTCCTAATGGATTTCCAAGCAGTGTTATGTCTGCGGACACTCCCCACCGGCTGATGGCACAAGGCTGCGTGTTGCAAAAAGGGTCACTCTGTACATTCCTCTAGTGTCAAACTGTACATTCCAGAGATACCAAACTGTGCATTCCAATAGTGTCAGTACATTGCAGTTGTGGTAGTATATTCCAAAGATGGCAGGCCTGACACTTCAAAGGTACCACACTGTGCGTTACAGAGTTGTTGAGCTGTACATTCCGAGGGGGGGCAAACTGTTCTAGTGGTACCAGTACATTCAAATAATTCTAGTACATATAAATGGTGTTATTACATCCCAGAGGTGACAGGCTGAGCATTCAAATGTTGCCACTAAATTTCAGAGGTGCCGAACAATACACTCCCAATGCTGCAAATACGTTCCAATGGCGCCAATACACTCCAATGGTGCTGACACATTCTTATGGTGCCAGTACATTCGAAGAGCGACAAAGCGTACATTACAATTGCACCAGACTAAGGGACGTGCGGTGGTCAGGATGAACGTGCCCCATATCAACCAGTACCACACAAGAGACTGGGCCAAACAATTAGACAGTTATCTCACCGAAGAAAAACTTGTAAAGGAAACTATAACACTTATTCATAAACCAATAAGGGCGATTGTTCCTTGCAGAGAGTGAGAGAGGGAGCAAAAGTTAGCTTGATAATCAGACCGTCTATCTTTCAAGTAATGGCCGACCTCTCCACCAAAAGAACCCTGATCCACAGAGCCTTTTGTCATCTGCGGTCCCGCCCACCTGTTGAGTCCAGCCTGGGTGTAATGATGTGTGAGCGAGGACCCTGCATCACCGGACTGCCCGCCAAAGGTCTCGTGTGTATCCAGGCGAGACAGTAGGAGCAAAAATGAAGCAAAGGGATATCACAGGCACTTGCACACCACACCGCGCGTCCTTCCCTCTCCTGTGTGTTGTACTTCTTCCCACGCGCACAGAGGTCAAGCATTCCCAAGCAGACAACCACCTCCCCACATTCCTGGTTCTGTCTTAAAGCTGTCAAGTCTGAATGAAGGTGGATAAACTGTAAATCCACTGAGATACGAAACCAGCAAAATTACATGGCATTTGCTAGGGTTACGTTACTTCTCCCACTGAAAAACTGACTTGCTGCGACACGAGCATAGTAATTTATAACTGGTCAGCTCAATGCGATCTAACAAAAGAGTAATTTAGCGCCACATGTCACGAACAATATTAGACGATAAAAAGAGCTAGAATATATGGCAAGATAAGAATGAGAGAGAGAGAGAGAGAGAGAGAGAGAGAGAGAGAGAGAGAGAGAGAGAGAGAGAGAGAGAGAGAGAGAGAGAGAGAGAGAGAGAGAGAGAGACTTAGGGGAGGGGAGGGTCACTCACAATGAATAAAAAACACGAACTATTAAAGAAACGCTGTCTCCCTCTCTCCCTCTCTCTCTCCCTCACCAGCTCTCATTACCTGTCCATCTCATCAGGGAAGGTGTGGTGGGAGTAGACGGGAGAGGGCGGGAGTGGGCGGGGGTGTTGTAATGAGGCACCATACACAGTTTATCACGCCTGAGTTTCCATACAGCCATCCACATAATTCTTCTCATTACAGGGACCGCCGCAAGCTTCCTCATTTCCTTCCCGTCTCCCTTTAAAAATATCTCTCTTATCATTATTTAAGGTCCCTCTTTTCTTCTTCTCCCTCCTCGTCCTCCTCCTCCTCCTCCTCCTCCTCTTTCCTTCTTTCCGCTTTCTGAATTTTATCTTTTTTTTTTTTTTTTTGCTTCTCCCTCTCCTCCATCTCATATTTCTTCATAATGTTCTTGTTTTTCTCTACTTTATCACGTCGTTTTTCTCGATTTTTCTTTTGTTTTTTTATTTTCCTATTTTTTTTACTTCTTCCTCTTATTTCTCTTCTTTTCCTTCCTGTATTCTTAAATTTATTTTTTTTATTTTGTTTTCTCTTCATCATCTCGTTTTTCCTCATTCTTTTTCGTGTGTTTATTTTATTTCGTTTTTTTCTGAA
>NC_087158.1:13888299-13890799 GCF_035594125.1 Scylla paramamosain
ATCAAGTAACCTTCAATATTCTTCTTCCGCCGACGCCTCCTCCTCCTCCTCCTCCTCCTCTTCCTCCTTACTGTTCTTCTATCTTTGGTGTTATCCTCCTCTCTCTCTCTCTCTCTCTCTCTCTCTCTCTCTCTCTCTCTCTCTCTCTCTCTCTCTCTCTCTCTCTGCTCCTCGTCTCTTCATCCTTCTCTGCCTCCTCTTCTTCTACCGGCTCTTCCTTATTTCCTTTTCCTTCCTCTTCACTCCTCTTCCTTCCTCTCTCTCTTTTCCCCTTGTCTTCTCTACCTTCTAGTTTATGTCTCCCTACAGAATCGTCTCTCTCTCTCTCTCTCTCTCTCTCTCTCTCTCTCTCTCTCTCTCTCTCTCTCTCTCTCTCTCTCTCTCTCTCTCTCTCTCTCTCTCTCTCTCTCTCTCTCTCTCTCTCTCAGAACAAGCTCTCGTGCAACAGTTCGTTTTATTGACCTTCGAATGGACACGCCCTCTCTCTCTCTCTCTCTCTCTCTCTCTCTCTCTCTCTCTCTCTCTCTCTCTCTCTCTCTCTCTCTCTCTCTCTCTCTCTCTCTCTGTCGAACGGTCAGTGAGAGGGAAGGGCTGTGGGGACGGAGAGGAGGAGAGTTAAGGGTGAATAGTGGAGGAAAGAGGGAGGGGGACTGGAGGAAGGGAGGGTGGGAAGATAGGAGGGAGGAATGGAGAGAGGAAGGGAAAAGAGGAAAACAGGGAGGAAGAAGGAAGAATGGAGGGAGGGAGGGAAGGAAGGAGAAGAGGTCGATTTACATAGATGGAGGAGGAGGAGGAGGAGGAGGAGGAGGAGGAGGAGGAGGAGGAGGAGGAGGAGGAGGAGAAGAGGCATTGAAGTGAGAAAACAAGGAGGAAGGAATGAGAGTAAGTGGACAAGGAAAGGAGGGAAGGAAGCATAATCAGGAAAGAGGAGCAGGAGGAGGAGGAGGAGGAGGAGGCAGTAAGTAAGCACAACAATACAGCACAATGATATATTACGATTTTTAGACGGGATGGCAAATGCAGGAATTGTTATTGTGACAAATGGATCTCTCTCTCTCTCTCTCTCTCTCTCTCTCTCTCTCTCTCTCTCTCTCTCTCTCTCTCTCTCTCTCTCTAAGGTATCAAAGTTTTCTCTAATACCACCATCACCGCCACCACCACCACCACAACTAATGGAATGAGGTGGCCAAAACACACCTGAGGAACGCCACTTTCGACACCCTACTCTGTTTCCTTCCTGGCTGCTGATGTGCCTATTACTCTGCTGCTTCTAACACTGCTACAGCCTCTTAAGTGTGTTGAACTAAAGCTGAGGAGTACGTTAGGTAAAAATGATATTCTTGCTATATCTAACACTGGAATACCGTCTTAAGTGTGTACTGAGAAATAGGATAAGCAAACAAGTTATTCTATTATTCTTGCTGCTTTTAACGTTGCTATATTCCCTAAAGTGTGTGGTGGACTAAAGCTGAGAAGTACGATAAGTAAAGAAGGTGTTTTTTTCTCCTGTCTTTAATACTTAAATGGCGCTCTAAGTAGGATAAGTTACGAGGGTATTCTTGCTGCTTTTAACCCTGCCATACTCTCTAAAGTGTGTCGTGAACTAAAGCTACGATGAATAAATAAAGTGTTTTTTCCCACACCTCTAACACTTAAATGGCGTTCTAAGTGTCTTAAACGAAAGGTAAGATGAAGGATCAGTAAAAGGGTGTTCTTGTTGCTCCTAACACTGCTATGCCGCCTTGAGTGTACTGAACCAAAGCTAAGAAGGTTAAGTAAAGAGGGTGTTCCTGCCTCCCTGAGTGTGCTGAACTAGGGCCGGGAGTAGGTTAAGTAAAGAGGTAGAAATTAAGGGGATGAAATGGTACTGTAGTGCACTTCAAGACTGCTGCGCGTTGTTACTTGAAATAATTTTAATACTATAATACTTAGTGCAAAAATAATAAAATAAATAAATAAATAAAAATATGAGAGCAAAGATGTATGATAAGTAAGAAGCTGAAAGACGTAAATGGTTGGCTGCAACTCTTACTGCCTTCAACATTACAACGCCACTGAAACTTCAAGAAGGATTGAATTTATCTTACTACAAAGGTGCTAAGGTGACGTGACCATAAGGCTTTTTTTTCCCTCTCTTCCCCCTCCTTCTTCTCCTTTTGCTGTTGTTGTTGTTGTTGCTGCTGTTAAGTGTTACGCCACTAAAGATGACACTAAGGAAAGGTAAAAGGCAAAATACACGGATATTCTGAATGCGTGGGCTCCTCTCTCACGCTTCCTCCTGCTCCTCTCCTTCCTCCTCCTCTTGCTTCCCCCACAATCCGCCACTACTTCTTGCTCTTCCTTCGCGTTCCCTCGTGCACCTCTCCTCTCCTCTCCTCTCCTGCACCAGAAACCCTCATGCACACGTACGCACTTCATTTCTGTACCCCACGAAAAGCTAACCATATACTTTCAAACTTTCATCTTACCCCCCACATCTTCCTTCCCTCCCTGTACTGGC
>NC_087158.1:13900799-13903299 GCF_035594125.1 Scylla paramamosain
CCTGGCTGTTCCCCTTCATACGACGAGTTATTTACCACTACTCTCCTTCCTCACCTTGACTCTTTCACTATGTTCGTCCTTCCTTGACATTCCGAGCAAGGTAAAAATAACTGGATGCATGGACAGAGAAAAGAACGAGAAGGTGGAAGATAATTTTTGTCCTCACCAGGCTACGGGAATATCGAAGAGACTACGGTACAAAATTTCTAAGCTACAGAACTACTTAAGAGGCTACAGTACAAAAATGAGTATGTAAAAGTCGAAGATGATTATTGGGGGGGAAAAAAAGGTCTAGCACTGAAAGAATTGAAAGTCCGATCCCCACACAAGTTAGAAGATAAATACAAGCACAGGTTCTCAGCAGCTGTCAGTAGGAGAAATTAGAGAGTACGTGGCAGGAAGGGCACGCCAGCATCCCCTACACACGCCAGCATTCCCTACACACACCAGCACCCCCTACACACGCCAGCACTCCTACACACGCCAGCACCCTCTACACACGCCAGCACCCCCTACACACGCCAGCACCCCTAAACACGTCACACACGTCTGCCTGGCCATCCTGACGTGGCGGTATCAGATGACTCGTGCTGACCTGTGCAAAAATGGAACCTGCCACTCAAAATCAAGGTCAGAACGAGACGAAAACAGCAGGAACCGAACCTATGACCATCACTGTCTCTGCTCTCACCTCTCACCTCTCACTCTCTCTCTCTTCTCTGTACCCCTAAATTAAACCTTCCATCACTTCCCCCTTCCTCCTCTCCGCCACCAGTCTTCCCCATCTCTCTTCCCCAATGCACAATTTCGTACTAAAATATTTCCCTTCATCATCCCCAACGCGCGCCATCACCACCCCATCAAAATGCCCCTTCCCCCCACAAATCCCCCCTTTTCATTTCCACCCTTACATCACCACCACCGCCACCACCACTATCATATTTTGCTTCTCAGTCTCTCCTCCCCTACCATCCCTACCTCCTCCCCTCCCTATATCTAACACCCTCCTCCCATTCCTATATTAAACGTTCCATCATCCCCCTACCCTCCCCCCATTCCCCCACTTATGTTCTATATAGTATTTTGGTGTCTCCCTCTCTTCCCCTCCCTTCCTTTCTCTTCCCCCTCTCTCACCCCGCTATCTAACTCTACTTCTATCTACTCATAAACATCCATCCTATCACTTATTCCTCCCGTATATTCTACTTTCTCCTCTCTCTCTCTCTCTCTCTCTCTCTCTCTCTCTCTCTCTCTCTCTCTCTCTCTCTCTCTCTCTCTCTCTCCTTCATATTCCTCCCCTTTCTCTCCATTCCTATGTGTACGTACATCCACCCATTTCTCTCCCCAACATTGTTCTCCCTTATCTCTCTCTCTCTCTCTCTCTCTCTCTCTCTCTCTCTCTCTCTCTCTCTCTCTCTCTCTCTCTCTCTCTCTCTCTCTCTCTCTCTCTCTCTCTCTCTCTCCTACCTCTCCCTCTCTCCTCCTCTCATATTCTGTACCAGTTTCAGCCACTCCCTCCATGTACTATCATATTCTCCCTTTTTCTCTTCACTTTTATCCTTTTCCCTTCCCTTTGTTGCTTCTTCACTCATCCCTCACCACACCCCCCATTCTCTCCTCTCTGTAACCGGGAAGGGCCTCCCTCGTATGGGTCTACTGGCTTCGTATGTTCTAACAGCTTGTTTTATGTCATGTTCTTATGTTCCAAGATAAAATACTTTGAGTTATGGTGACAAGAATCATATCACAGTGCAATGTTCTTCCCCGCCATGATAGAGGATCTAAATCTCTTTCCTTAACGATTTGACAGTCTCTCCGATCCTCCATTGCGTAATAAAGAATGTGATCCTGTTTCTTTAATCCCCCATTGCTATTCTACATGTTTCCCTTCTATAATACAGGATTTAAGCGTCTTTTGTATGTTTTCCTCCCATAACACACGGTTTGCCACAATATCTCTTTCTTTCTTTAATTTCCTCCTTCCATAATACAAGATTTCACACACTCTCCTCAATCCTCCAGTCATGATAAACAATCCAACCCTCTGTTTTTATTTCACCTTTCCATTCCATAATACACGATTCATTTCTCTCTCCGATCCTCCAGTTCATACTAAAACAATATAACCCTCTTTTTCCACCCCCCACATGCCACAACACCCCATCAAACACTCCTTACCTGATCCTCCAGTCCATATTAGACAACCCAACCCTCTTTCTTCTACCCCACATGCCGTAACACTTAATCCAATACGCTTCACTGGAATTTCTCGTCCTCATGGTCTCCTGTTTAACACCTCCGCTTCCTCTCCCACACAGGCCCTCTGGTGGTGGTAAGGGTGGCACAGGGGGACACTGCTCGTCTTCCTTGTGGGCACCCCGAAGCGCGGCACCCCGGGGACCACATGAGTCTCGTCCTGTGGTACCGCGACAAGACTTCCAGACCCTTCCTCAGGTGAGTCGTGAGTGAGGGAGGATCATAGTCGTGAGTCATGAGTGAA
>NC_087158.1:13913299-13915799 GCF_035594125.1 Scylla paramamosain
GACATTAGAAGCCATTACCAGGCATTAGAAGACATTAGAAGGTGGGGAGAAGTGGTAGAAGAATGAAAAGAGGAAGTTAATACAAGGAGAGGAGAGGAGAAGACAAGACAAGACAAGACAAGACAAGAGAAAATAAAAGAAAGAGTAAAAATAGCATAAATAAATAAAAGGAGTAGTAACAGGAAAAAGAAAGAGTAAGGAAGGAAATATAACCAAGAATAGAGAGTAAAAAAAGATGGAATAACAAAGAGAACGTGAGAAGAAAGGAAAACAAAAGAAAGAAAGGGAAAAGAAAAGACACAACAGCTTGAGAGGAAAAAAAATAATACAGGAGAAGAGATAAGAGGAAGAAAGGAGAGAGGTGAAGCAGAAATGAAGAATGAAAGATACAGTAAAAAGGAAAATAAAAACGAAAACACAAATAAAAAAAAACAGAGAGGGTACACGAAACATGAGAAAGAAGAGAGAAAGAAAGAAAGAAGACACAACAAACTATGGAAGATGAAGTGAAGGGAAAAAAAAAAAAAGTTAAGAAGCAGAAGGAGGCAGCGAAGGAGAAAGACAGGCAGATAAAAATAACCAAAACAGAAAAAAAAAAGAAAGGAAAGAAGGTAAAAGAAACAACGCAGAAGAAAGACAGACAGACAAAATAAATCAATGAAACAGAGTGAGAGGGGAAAGGAGAGAAGATGAAGGAAGCGGCGAAAGAGAAACACAGACACACACACACACACACACAATTAACCAGTAAACCAGAAAAAGGAAAAAGAAAGGAGAGACGGTGACAGGTAGACAGAATTAATCACTGAAACAGGGAGAGAGATAGAGAGGAAGAAGAGAAGGTGAAGGAGAAGGCGAAAGTGAGGAAGAGAGAGAGACACAGACTAAATTACTACCTGGCAAGAGCGTGGCGATGGCTGATTAAGGTTTTAGTGTGGTGAGAAAGCGTGTCAAGGTGAGTGGGGACTGACGCACGCACCTGTCCCTTACCTGCGAGAGAGAGAGAGAGAGAGAGAGAGAGAGAGAGAGAGAGAGAGAGAGAGAGAGAGAGAGAGAGAGAGAGAGAGAGAGAGAGAGAGAAAAAAAACAGAGGAGGCAGGTAAAAAGATATAGACAGATAAGAGAATAAGGACAGACAGACAGACAGAAACAGAGACAGACAAACATAAACCGGCAAAAAAAAGATAAATAAATAAAATAAATAAATAAATAAATAAATAAAAACAGGAAGGGACAAAGAGTCAAAGACAAAACAAACATCAACAACCAACTAGACACGAAAATAAAAAAAAAATATACAAACAAACAGAAAAACGTAACCGAAAGACAGAAACACACACAAACACACAAAACCTTGAAGAACGAGAGCAGAAACAAAAAAAAAATCGAAAAAGAGAAAGAAAAGTAAAAAAAGAAAAAGAAGAAAAAAAAAAAACAGAATAACATAAAATCAACACGCACATTCAAACCACCACAAAACAAAACGAGAAACAAAGAACACAAGACAAAGAGAGAGACAGAGAGAGAGAAAGAGAAAAAGAGAGAGAGAGAGAGAGAGGGAAAGGAAGAAAGAGATTGCAAGTAATAGAAAGAGCAGGAAGAACTCAAAACGACCAGTTAACTGAGGAAAGCACTCACACCCCAATGACTATGAGGTATTTGCAAACGCCTGTTAAAATAGAGAGAAAGCGAGAACGAGAGAGATGGACTTGGATGAGAGACTGAGAGAATGAGAGAGGGAGCGAAAGAGATAGAGAGAGGAAGAGACTGAGGTGCTTCCCTATCACTGGCGAGCGTGTAGAGAGAGAGAGAGAGAGAGAGAGAGAGAGAGTGAAAGAGAGGGAGAGTGAGAGAGGGAAGAAGCATCGGTCCTAAATGCCATCAGGTGTAGAGAGAGAGAAGCAATCAGTGCAAATAGTGGGGCACGGTGTAGAGAGAGAGAGAGAGAGAGAGAGAGAGAGAGAGAGAGAGAGAGAGAGAGAGAGAGAGAGAGAGAGAGAGAGAGAGAGAGAGAGAGAGAGAGAGAGAGAGAGAGAGAGAGAGAGAGTTATACACTGTCTTTAACTAACTGTCTTGCATTTCTCTACCTCTTGTGTATATCACGTTCATATTAGAGAGAGAGAAGCCTCGCCTCAACTCACCCCCTCTCCTTCTCTCCCCAAACAGCTACGACGCGAGAAACAGATCCCTCGAGCTCCTCCTCACCACCGAACCACCTTCAACCACCACCACCGCCGCCACCACAACAACCACCTCTACCACCACCACCACCACCACCACCACTGCCGACCCCTATCACCAGTACAACTTCTACCACTACAACAACAACAGCATCGCCAGTCTATACCACATACCCAGCAACACCAGCAGCAGTAGTAGCAGTAGCAGTAGCAGTAGTAGTAGCAGCAGGCCGTCGACAAGATACATACGAAGCAGTGACAGTGGCAGCAGGAGGAGGAGGAGCAGCAGCAGTAGCAGTAACAGACAAGTAAACACAAGC
>NC_087158.1:13923299-13938299 GCF_035594125.1 Scylla paramamosain
TCATCTTTCTTTTCCTACTCCCTTTCTTTATATATATTTTTAGCATTGCATTATATTTTTTTCCATTGTTACTTTATTTTTCCTCTCCTCCCTTCATCGTTTCTTTCTTCCTCGACCTCCTCCTTTTTCGTCATTTTGTGTCTCCTTTTCACCCCTTTCTTTCTTTCATCTTTCTTTTTCCTTCATCTTCCTCCTCCTCTTCGTTGTCGTATTTTTAGTGTCCTCTCTCACTCTCTTTTTCTCTTCCTTCTTCTCTCCTCCTCGCCTTTTTATGAGGGTGGGTGGGGAGGAGCCTTCGCCTTTACTATCCTTCACCATGCCTCGCTTTAGATTAGATAGTGTAGTTTGTCCCGACGAAAACAGCCTCGTAAAGAAACAGCAGGTGTGATGATGTGTTCTTTCTTTGTGTTCCTTTGTATTGCATTTCCTTCCTCTTCCTTCCATCTTTTCATCTTTTATTTACAAATTGTTCTGGTGGCATATTTTTTTTCTCACTATTCACTTTTTTATATTTTTTTATTTTGCTTTCACTTCCTCCTTTCCCTCTTCGTCTTATTCTGTCATTATTCCCATCTTCTCCCCTTTTTCCCTTCCTCTTTCCCTTTTCCCTTCTCGTTGTCATCTTGTTATGTGAATATTTCCTTCTTCTGCTCCCTTCTTCCTCCTTTGCTTCTGCTTATATCCTCCTCCTCATCCTCCCCCTCCTCCTCCTCTTAGTTTTGTTACAGAGACATTCCTTCTTCCTCTTTCTTTCTCCTTCCTCTTCCCTCTCGTCCCTTTGTCCCATGAGTATCTTCGCTTCTCTTTTTTGCCTACTTCCTCCTTTTAATTTCTTCTTTTCTACGTCCTCCTCCTCCTCCTCCTGTTTCTCCGTTTCTCTTTCCTTCTCTTCCTTCTTTTTATACCTACTCTCTCTACCCTTCTTCCTTTTCCTACCTCCTCCTCTTAGTACCCTTCTCCGTTTTCTATGGATTAAAACATCCCCTTTACCATTTCAATACATGGCGGCATTTCCTCCCCTTTGCCTCCCCTTGGCCCATCCATCATGTCTGCCCCCATACATCATCCCCTCGTCCCTCCACCCTCACCCCTTCCCTTGCTTCCCCCATAGCAGCACATCTGTACCCCATTTAAAGTATCGTGTTTATCTTCCTCACGTCAAGTTGTTAATCCTTCCCTTTGTAAAGTGTCTTGTTGTAATCCTTTTTACTGCTTCGGTTGTTGTTTGTTGTCACTGAGAGAATTGTAAAGAGAGGAAGTGGTTTGCATCGACACACTGGAAGGAAGGATGGGAAGAAAAAGAGGAAATACTTGGGGAATGTTGTCTTTTTTCTTTTCTTTTTTTTTTCAGTGTGCCAGTTCACTGATAAGTACCTAAAGAGTAGTGCGTGATTATGAGAGAATTTGTATTTGTATTTTTTTTTTTTTTTGTTGGTTGGTGGGGGTATCTTTTTAAGGCTAAGTGTCTAAAATGTGGTAGGTGATAATGAGGAAAAAATGTCTAGTAGCAAAATGGTTTAAGTATCTTCTACGATCCTCTTAAACTAAGCCTCTACATTAGTCTTGTCTCCACATTTCAACTCATCGTAATTATCATACTTTTTTTTTCTTTATCCAAGTAAACTACCTACTGCACACTTTCCCTCCCTATCTAAAGTACCAAATCCTTTATCTCTCGAAGTGTGTCATGTTACCGTCTTAAAACGACCACTCAGGGTAGGCCTTATTATCCTTTCAAAACCTAAAAAAGAAAAGCCACACTTAAGGTAACCTCACCACGCATCACTGTGAAGTATAGGCGCTCACGTACACCACGCCTTCTTATCCTCCCTTGACCTAAAAAGGCCCCACTTAACTCTTTCACTGCTACTTAGCACATCTTACCTAAATCACTAACCACATTGAAATACTTCTTTCTCTACAGTCACCTTTAAACATAATACAGGATAGGAATTGCAAAATATATTAATCTTAATCCCTTGTTTTCTTGTAGATGCTTACAAAGACACCACACATTGTTGTTAGTGCTGTGAACCGTTGCTTATCGTTATGAAAGAGTTAAAGTACTCTCACTCCCCATCAAGCACGCGCTCCCAGCAAGAAGTCATACAAACTGTGAAGGATGTTAATTAGCGAGCATTTTCAATTACAAAGGAATACACAGGAACTGACCTTAGGGTTCTCACTACGCTGTTTGCATAGCTACTGCTGACTACCAGTGGATGAAAACATAGCAAAGCAACGGATCTTTTTTCTGAATGAGTTTAGTGCTCTTGGTCTGCTTCACTTGTGCATAAAAGAACGGCAAACAGACAAGCCACTTCACTGTTAAGACTAGCTGAGGTGGAACCACTTCACCACCTGCCACTCAGCCTCTCAGGTCTGCTACACACGCACACCTGTTTTCTTTTGCACCTGTGTATAGCCAACGCACTGCTGCTCCACGGAACTGCTGTAAACTGAGCCAAACACCCCCCTTTAGAGAGAGAAAAAAAAAGCCGATTTACCCCACATACTTTTTATCTACTCCCCTTCACTTGCCTTAAATCACAGTACTTTCGCACGCCCGCCCATAACCCTTCCCTTAAATCACGCCTCTCACGCCGCCAACCAACACATTATCATTCCCTTAAATCACCTTTAATCACGCCACTTTCCCACGCTCTCTATTATGTTCCCACGCTCTTAAATCACCTGCTCCCACGCCCTTTAAATCATATTCCCCACCCTGATCCATTACTACGTACCCCTTTCCATCACAGTACCCGTCCCGCGCCGCCCTTCCATTGCCCTTCCCATGAGGTAAGGCAAATTATTCCAAGCCTTCCCTTCACTTTCCCACGCATCTTACTTAATCTTTTCCCACGGGTACCTATTGCTGTAATTTTGTCATTAGCGCGTAATCATGCAGTCTAGTGGGGAGGAACAAGTACGTACACACACACCAATTACCAACAGTTGAGGTGACGCACGGCTCCCCTTAAGCACCTTTGCCTACCTGAGCCTGAGTACGCACGTCTGGTGTCACCTTTCATTAATAATCAGCGTGGTAGCAAGCGGGGGAGGGGGGAATGGCGGGAGGTGGCTCGTGTATAGATGCATTGAGTAAGGAATTAAATATTGGACAGCGTATCCACCACCACCACCACCACCACTACTGCTTTCTATGGAGAGAGAGAGAGAGAGAGAGAGAGAGAGAGAGAGAGAGAGAGAGAGAGAGAGAGAGAGAGAGAGAGAGAGAGAGAGAGAGAGGGTATCCATATTACAGAAAGGGGATGTAATACTCTTCAGTTATTATTTTTGAAGGGATCTGAGCTGTTTTGAGGGAAGCGAGAGTGGGTGGAGGTGGAGGGGGGGCGGGAAGGAGAATATGATCAAGTTCTCTCTCTCTCTCTCTCTCTCTCTCTCTCTCTCTCTCTCTCTCTCTCTCTCTCTCTCTCTCTCTCTCTCTTTTGTTTCGTTTAGCGTGTGAAGGGAAGAAAGAGGAAGTTTAATTCAATTCACATCTTTCTCTCCTTCCCTTCCCTTTCACTGGATACATTATGAAAGTGTGAATATGATACGCTTAATGCTTCAGTCCGCTTCCGTTTATATCTTTGAGGGAATCTGAGTCGTTAGTGGAGGAACGAAGGAGACAAAGGAAGGGAAAGGAAGGAAGAAAGGGCAAGGGAACTGGAAGGAAGGGAAGGGAAGAAGGGAAGGGAAGGGAAGGGAAGGGAAGGGAAGGGAAGGGAAGGGAAGGGAAGGGAAGGGAAGAGAAGGGAAATGAAAGGGTAGAAGAGAATGAAGGGGAAATAAAGGGAAGAGGAGAGGACATAAAGAAACGGAAGGGAAGAGACGAAAAGGGAAGGAGAGGAAAATAGAAGAAAGGGAAAGAAAGAGAAAGGGGAAAAAAAGGAAACGAAAGGGAAGGGAAGGGAAGGGAAAGAAACCAGAGTAAAGACAAGGGAAAGGAAGGGAAGTGAAGCAAAGTAAGGGAAAGAGAAGGAAGGAAAGGAAGGAAAGAAAAACCAAAGTATAGAAAAGGGAAAGGAAAGGAAGAGAAGCAAAGTAAGTGAAAGAAAAGGAAGAGAAAAGAAAAAAATGAAAAGTTTAATCACATTCCCACCCTTCCTTTCTGCTGTACCCTTCCTTTAACTTGTTGCATTATATTCCTCCGCCTCCCCTGCTGGCCTGGCTTCCCCTTAATCCCCATAAACTGCCCCGTCAAGACACCTCCCCTTCACTCCCTACACTCCCCACGCCACGCCGCCCTTCCTCCACCCTGCATTCCTCTATTGGATTACCGCAGCCTTCGCTCGCTCATTCCCTTTGTGTGTTCTATGGCAGGGGGATTTAAATGACCTTAATTCTTCTCCCCCTAAAACTCTAGACTGCCCTTAATTCTATGTTGCTTAAAGTGATACTAATACTAGCAAAAATTTAATTCACATTCTATATCACATAAAAAAAAAAAAAAAAAACTTGAAACTTAAGGTAAAAATTCACACTAACTTATACTGAATCATACTAGACTCATCCTAATTTGCATCAAACTCATTCTAAATTATACTAAAACTCATGCGTGCTAAAGCTGTAAAACTATTCCAGTAGAACTTTCAGAATTGGCACTAACTATGACAGGGGATGTCTAACTTATTCTCTCTCTCTCTCTCTCTCTCTCTCTCTCTCTCTCTCTCTCTCTCTCTCTCTCTCTCTCTCTCTCTCTCTCTCTCTCTCTCTCTCTCTCTCTCTCTCTCTCTCTCTCTCTCCTAAACATCAAACTATCTTATGCTTCAGGTTACATTATATTTAAACTGATACTAAAGATAATGGCAGATATTATTCATAATTTTATAATACATTAAACTAAAACTTAATATCAATACTAAAACTGACTAATATTCAGAAACTTTATACAATATTCACCTGTTCAGAAAGCCGCCTTAAATACCTTCCCTTTAAATTCAACCGTACACATTTACCTGTTTCACGAGTTACCTTAAACTGATTTCCCTCTTGTCCGTCTCTCTCTCTCTCTCTCTCTCTCTCTCTCTCTCTCTCTCTCTCTCTCTCTCTCTCTCTCTCTCTCTCTGTGTATGTTACGCAGTATGCCCAGTGTGTAGGAGACATGTGTATTTTGTATATAGCTTGGGTTTTTATTTATTTTTCTATCTTCAATCTAAAACTCTTTATGTTATGGAGTAAGTTATTTGAAAGCCTACATCATGAAGAAAAGGGGAATCTCTCTCTCTCTCTCTCTCTCTCTCTCTCTCTCTCTCTCTCTCTCTCTCTCTCTCTCTCTCTCTCTCTCTCTTTCAAAATCCCCACTCTGTCTTTTATAAATTTTCCTTCTTCCTCCCTAAATCCTACAAAATTACTTCCAAGTCTATCTAATTTGGACATCAGTACTCACGCAAGCCCTTTAGATCCGCTGCCTTCCTTAAAAAGACCCACATACAAAATACCAGAGCCCTCGCTATCCGTCGCGTCCTTTTAAGCCCCACGCCTGCATAGTACACGGGATCACGCGGGATTCCACACACCAGCACACTTTTGGGTCCTCACTGGTTCGTTTTATTTTACTGCACTGGTCTGCGTTACGTGTACTGTGAAGGATGAAAGAAGTGTGCTGCTATGGCTGCTATTATTGATGCTGCTGCTGCTGTTGCTGGTGGTGGTGGTGCTGCTGCTGTTATTACTGGTATTAATACGACTCCTGCTACTACTACTAACAACAACAATAATACTGCTGCTGTTGCCGCTGCTAATACTACCACTACTACCACCAATACTACTACTACTACTACTTCCACTATTACTACTATTACTACTACTACTAACACTACTAACACTACTACGACTACCATTACAACAACAACAACAACAACAACAACAACAACAACAACAACAACAGCAACAACAACAACAGCTGCTGCTGCTGCTGCTGCTATTACTACTACTACTACTACTACTACTACTACTACTACTACTACTACTACTACTACTACGACTACTGATTATTAGAAGGGTACAAAAAATCTGTATATTAATGTCCTGCTGTCAGCCATTATAACCACTCAGAGCCTCCACTATTTTTTAGTCTGTCTCTCCTCTCTGTCTACCTGTCCGTCTACCTGTCTATCTGCTTATGTAAATCCTCAGGTGGCGGGCGTTCATTCAGCCACCCTTGACTTCACGGAAGCTCCAGTAAGTGATCTCAAGGTCTCCATTGAATTTCATGAATATAAATCGAAGAGAAATTAATATATGTATTAATAAATTCCTTCATATTAGGAGCTACACAAATATCAGGAGTAAGTGAGGATCTGACAGGCGATGTAGATGTCAGTACTGATTTTATCTGATTTCCTTTATGTCGCAGACTCCAGCAAAGATAAAAAACTGAGGATTTGACAGATGGAAATAATGATACTGATTTGGTCGGACTGCCTTTAGGTCACAAACTGCACAGAATTCCATAAGCATAAGTTGAATAGAAATTAATACATGTACTATTGAACGTATGTAAATTAATAACTCCACAAGACCAAGAGGAACTGAGGATGCGGCAGGTGGAGGGAGCTGCATGATACCGAGTCCGTCTGATTTCCTTTATATCAAAAACTGCATTGATTTTCGTGAGGTAAAATCAAGTGCAAATTAATATACGAACTTATTTATATTAAGAACTACACAAAGACAAAGGCGAATTGAGGATTTAACAGGTGATGGTAGCTGTCTGAAGCTGATTTCGTCTGATTTCATCATGAGCGTAACTCGAATAGAAATTAATACATGCACTAATGAAACGTTTTAAATTAGTAACGCCACAAAGACTAAGAAGAACTGAGGATGCGACGCATGATACTGAGTCTGTCTAATTTTCTCTGTTCAGAACTGCACTTAATTTTGTGAACAGAAATCAAATACAAATCAATATATGAAGTAATAAACTGTATAATGTATATCAAGAGCTCCACAAACACCAAGAACAAAAAATGTGGCAGGTGGAAATAACCGCGTAATACTCTAATACTCACTTCTCGCTGGCAACACTTGGTACAATGTAACAAGCTACTTTGGATAACTTCACGCATCCTTTTCAATCGTTTTTCCTTCAGTCTGCTGTTCCCTCAGCGTGTGTCTGTCCCCGCGGCTCGTGTCTGAATAAATCCATTAGCCAGGCCCTCAATCTCATTACCTGCCCTCCTGCTCCTCCTCACGCTAATTTGCATTTTGTGCCTACAGACTATATTCCTGAAACGCCTGTGTTGTAAGGTAGAGCCAGCCCACACACACACACACACACACACACTCTCTCTCTCTCTCTCTCTCTCTCTCTCTCTCTCTCTCTCTCTCTCTCTCTCTCTCTCTCTCTCTTATACACAATATCGGAATGAAATAGCGCACGCTTAGAAAAAACAAACAAAAATCAAACATACATAGAAAACGAGACCCACAGATCAGAGGAAATGAAAACGAAACGGTGTAGAAAATGTATAACAGGAAGTGTACTCCCATAACATACAGGGAAGAGAAATACAGATGCGCATGCAATCCCATACAGCAGAAAATACTACATACATACAAACATACATACATACATACGGACATGCATATATAGAAGTGTTATATACTTTAGTCGTCCATAAAAACGAATGACAAAAAATGGAAATGAAATAGAAGGGATAAATATTAAAAGACAGGGGTGTGTATTAAAGAGAGAGAGAGAGAGAGAGAGAGAGAGAGAGAGAGAGAGAGAGAGAGAGAGAGAGAGAGAGAGAGAGAGAGAGAGAGAGAGTTATAAAAATGAAGACACAATTACTAGCTCACAGATGACAAAAATATAATACATTTCGAGAAAAGATATAAAGAAAACAATAGTGACAAACATCACAAACAGAAGAAGAAAAGTGTAAGATAATAAAAAAAAATTGCAAACTGAAAATAACAGACATACGTATAATATAAATAAAAAGAAAATAATAGAAAAATAAGACTAAAAATAGGAAAGCGTATCGCATAAGAGAAAGAGGAAAAATATAAAAATATAGATATCTGTGGTTAGCTTAGAGAAAAAAAAACATTAAAAAAATATGAAAAAAGAGAAAGCATGAAACTAAAAACAAGATAAAATGAGAAGCAAATTCTGATGAAATAAAAAGGCGAAAAACGACAAAAAGCAATAAAAGGAACTGAGAAAAAAAAAAAAGTTAGCCATGAATAAAAAAAAACAGAAAAGATACAAAAATAACAAGTATGAAAAAAATACAAAAAATGCGGAAAAAAATAGATAGAGAGAAAGCAAGAACGAGCAATACAGACCAGATTCAATGAAATAAAAGGAAAAAAAATGATAAAACAAATATAAAAATGCAAAAACAAGTTAATTTTCAATGTAAAAAAAAATGTGAAAATATACAAAAATTACAAAAAAAAATATAACAAAAGAAAAGAACAGAAAGACAGCAAAGTATAATGAACAACACGGAACAGAATCAGGAAAATTGATAAAAAAATAAAATAAAAGTACGACAAAAAAAAGTTAACATTAATTCAAACAAAACAGAAAAAAATTGTCAAATGCACACACACAAAAAAAAAAAAAAAAAGCGTGTACAAAACAATCAAACAATAAGATTAAAAAAAAAAGAAACAATATAACCATAAATTCAAACTCAAAAAACACAAA
Source organism: Scylla paramamosain (assembly GCF_035594125.1). Lineage (NCBI taxonomy): Eukaryota > Metazoa > Arthropoda > Malacostraca > Decapoda > Portunidae > Scylla > Scylla paramamosain. The sequence continues at coordinate 13,931,974 of NC_087158.1, forward strand.
AATTAGAAAATAAACTAAAAAACTAACAAGCTCACACACACACACACACACACACACACACACACACACACACACACACACACACACACACACACACACACACACAAATACTAACACATAAAAAAAGAAGAAAAAAAGAGAAAGAGAAAGAGAAAGAGAGAGAGAGAAAGAGCAAGCAAGGCAGAATGAACAACGCAGCAGAGATTCAATGGTCCAAAACGTTTAAATGTCAATGCAATGATGGAGTGAGGGAGAAGGGATGAAAAACTAGCCACGCTCCATCCCCCCATCCCTCCACCCTCCCCCCGCGGCTGGCAGAGGCTGGCTATTGGTGGGTATCACTTATTCCTTCGCTCCCTGATTGGTGGCGTGCGTGGACTGTATTGGAAGAGGGGAATATTTCTCTCTCTCTCTCTCTCTCTCTCTCTCTCTCTCTCTCTCTCTCTCTCTCTCTCTCTCTCTCTCTCTCTCTCTCTCTCTCTCTCTTGAGTTGTTAGAGAGTTATATTGTAGTTGAGGGAGGATAGGAAGAGAGAGAGAGAGAGAGAGAGAGAGAGAGAGAGAGAGAGAGAGAGAGAGAGAGAGAGAGAGAGAGAGAGAGAGAGAGAGATGTGGGTGGTCTGCTTGTTTTGATTTGCTCTCTCTCTCTCTCTCTCTCTCTCTCTCTCTCTCTCTCTCTCTCTCTCTCTCTCTCTCTCTCTCTCTCTCTCACACACACACACACACACACACACACACACACACACACACACGCCGGCGCGTGCTACCTCAGGGTGTGTGTGTCCCCGGAGTGAGAAGAAGGCTTAGGGGAACAAATCCACAAGAGCCGCCGTCTCTCTCTCTCTCTCTCTCTCTCTCTCTCTCTCTCTCTCTCTCTCTCTCTCTCTCCCTCACTGGAAGCAGCTTGAACATTTTGTTCTCAGCGTTTCCACTTTTGCAACATTTCTCTGTTAATTTTTCTTTATTTTTCATTGATTTCGTGATGTCATGCAATTATCTTTTCATATATTTTTAGCTTCCATGCATCCTGTGTTAGCAAATCTGTTTCTTGTACTGAAAATTTTCCATTCCATTGCCACTTAAAACAATATACACTCAACATTTGAATTCTGATGTGTATTTCGCATTCCAACGTGCAAGGAATACATGCAAATTTACATAAAAGCATAAAAGCATAAGGAGAATCTGCAGGAAGTCATGAGGCCTACACGTGACAATCCCTGTATCAGACAAGCCTGCCTATTGCCACCTATCATCCACATCTATAAATCTGTCTACAGTAATCTCTTAAAAGCTTCCTATTGACTCGGCACTAACGACATGATGACTGAGTTAATTCCATTCATCTACCAATCTATATCCATGCATACATTCACATAAACATAAAAAAAAAAAAGTAGAGGAACAGAAGAGGGCGGCATTTCAATACGGTACAAAGCAATAACACAGGCAACACAAAGGCAAGCAACACGAGCAACACGAACAAGGCAGCAAAGGAAGCAAGGAAGCGAACAAGCAAAGCAAAGCAACACATTTCCAAATCCCCTTCTTGTATATAACAGATCCCGTTCGTTATTTACAGATTTCCTTTATCCATTTTACATACTTCCAAGCTTCCAGGGAAACCGTTTATTAATTTTTAGAAAGGAAAGTTTGTTAGTTTTTTTCTCTCTCAAAGGCGGAAAAACAAGACACGAATTTTATGCGTGTATTTATGTAAGTGAATAAACAAACACGGACTGAAATGGATAAATAAATAAATACTAGAAGGGTTGATAGAGAGATGGAGAGAGAGAGAGAGAGAGAGAGAGAGAGAGAGAGAGAGAGAGAGAGAGAGAGAGAGAGAGAGAGAGAGAGGGAATCCTAACTGCTGTATGATAAAGTGGCTAGCCTGGCTGCCTGCCTCTCTCTCTCTCTCTCTCTCTCTCTCTCTCTCTCTCTCTCTCTCTCTCTCTCTCTCTCTCTCTCTCTCTCTCTCTCTCTCTCTCTCTCTCTCCATGACACGTGCACACCACAAAGCCGCGCCGAATTAAAACAGCTGATGTTGTAAATGAAATGTCAGTCCCTTTGAATATTTATAAGATAAGATACATTTTTCTGCCGCCTAAATTCGCTTCTGTGAGTGGCGACAACTGCTGATGTTTACACTCCGCCGCTCCTGCTTGCGCTTCCTGCTTGCCGGGGGAAATATTTGAGAGGGACAGAGAAACAGCGCGAGGGAACGGGTTGAGTGAGGGAGAAGCGAGGGACAGTGAAGGGTTAGAAAGCGAGAGAAGCAGGATAAACAGGAACAGACAGAGAAACTGCCACAGCAGAGAAACAGTAAAACAAGAAAAGATAGATGAAGTATAAGTAGAGTGAAAACAGGGTGAGTGAGAGAGAAGTGAGGAACAGAGAAAAGAAGGAAGCAGAATAGACAGGAATATAAGTGATGTCCCGCGAGTTAAGGTGCGTACTTCGGGATTTGATAGATCAAGTAATTCTAAGCCGAAAATACTGTATACATATAGTGTATGCTGTGTTTTGTTTTATTTTGCGAGAAATTTACGTGCAAGTTGTATGTTGCGGGAGCAGCTTGCATGGTTGGGCCTCCGCCTTCCTTCCCTCCTCGTACTCCAGCGGCGTCGCGTGGCATTAAGTGATTATTTTTTTGTGTACCATCCACACAGTCAAAGCTTTACAGGAGACGGTTAGCAAATGACAGATTAAATTTTTGTATGTGTCAGTGAAGAAAGTGTGCAGGTAATACAGCAATGCAGTGGTTGTTAAGTGCTACTTTCTAAACATACGTGGAAACTCACCAGCTTCATGACAATGGCTTCATATTATCAGCTGGACGATACTGTCTTGAGTTGCTCCAATACGTTCAGCTGCTGCAGAAGTACCGGGGAAACACCCTCTCTCACGCCTGCTGCCACCCTCTGTAGAACTCTATCTGTGTGTCTTCTGTCTAGGTGCCTGTGTCTGTATTCTGCTACTGCAGCCTGGACATTCCCATCACAGAATGAATATCATGTCATGAACATCATATCTGAATACTCAGTGTTGCTGAATGTGAAAGGCATCTTCACCGTAGCAAAAAAGATGCACTTTGTCAGTCAGCTGATTGGCGAGTCTGTCACCTAGGTGTCAAGACGTCAACTGCTGAATGTTAAGGGGGTGACAGTTGCAGCAAGTTGCCATGTATGTTAAAAAGTAGCACTTAACTACTGTATTGATGTATTACCTGTATATTTTCTTCACTGATACATACAAACATTTAATCTGTAATTTTCTAACTGTTTCCTGTAAGGCTTTAACTGCGTAGATTGTACAAAAAAAAAATCACTTAATGCCACGTGGCGTCACTCGAGTATGTAGCGAGCCGAGGAGGGGAGGAAGGAGGGTCACCCAGGCGAGCGGCTCCCGCAACACACAATTTACACGTTAATTTCTTGCAAAATAAAGCAAAACACAGCATATGTGTATAGAGTATTTTCGACTTAGAATTACTTGAACTATCAAATCCCGAAGTATATACCTTAACTCGCGGGACACCCTGTATAGCGAGACAGCCAAACATATATATAAAGCCAAGAAACAGAAGAAGAAAAGACAAATAGAAAAAAACGATACAAATAGACAGGGGAACAGACAGAGACAGCCAAGCAAATATATAAAACAGATATACAAAAGAAAAAGAAAAGATAAGCAGGAAAAAAGGAGTAATAAACAAAGAGACAAACAAGAGATCAGAGAAAGAGAAAATACAGAAAGATACAGAGAGATTTGACACACACACACACACACACACACACACACACACACACACACACACACACACACACACACGCAGAGAGAGAGAGAGAGAGAGAGAGAGAGAGAGAGAGAGAGAGAGAGAGAGAGAGAGAGAGAGAGAGAGAGAGAACTACCAAATACCACACGCACAAAAGAGAGAATAAAAACAAAGAGAAGACAAATTAGTGAGCGGTAATGCATTGGTGGAAATGAAGCGTTTGTGGTGAGAAGCGAGGCACCCAACCACCATCTATTGCACGTTTCGAAACCAGCAATTAGCGTTCAAGAGCACTACACACACACACACACACACACACACACACACACACACACAAGGAACTCCCACTCACCTCCTCACCTTCCCTCCCTCCCGCCCACATGAGGTGTGAAGGAAGGGGAAGGGGTGTTGGGGAAGGGGGAAGCAGGAGTCATGACAGTGAAAAGCAAATCATACAGAGGCTTCAGGTGTGTTAATTAAAGATGCAGAAAGGAGAGCCCAGGTAAAGGGGAAGAGGATAGAAATGGAACAAAAATGACCTTAGGGGCTTGTTAAAGAAGAAAATGTTAGTGAGATACGGTGATGGAAGGCTGGAGAGAGAGAGAGAGAGAGAGAGAGAGAGAGAGAGAGAGAGAGAGAGAGAGAGAGAGAGAGAGAGAGAGAGAGAGAGAGAGAGAGAGAGAGAGAGAGAGAGAGAGACAAAAAAAAAGTTGGAGGATGGCAAGAGCGGTAAATGAATAGCTGAGATTAAAGGATAGAAATAGCAAGAAAACATGTGACATTTCAATATCGAGACAGAGAAAGAGGATTAGTTTAAGGAAAATAAAAATGAATAGATACTAATAGAGGATCGAAACACCAAAACAGTAATGATAATGATACTTCTTCTGTTGCTGCAATTATTAGTAGTACTGTTAATAATAATAATAATAATAATAATAATAATAATAATAATAATAATAATAATAATAATAATAATAATAATAATAACACTAAAAATCGAAGAATAAGAAAGAAAAGAAAAGAAAAAGAAAAGACACTAAAAAAAAGGAAAAAGTAAGAATGCAATCTTCAAAATGTTGCTCCAGTACATTACCTATAATGAAAAATTAATGAGTAAATGAATAAATAAACAAATCGTGCCGTTCTTCCACTTCATACACGCACTTAGAATCCAATGCAAGCTTACCACAACCATCATCACCACTATCAACATCACTACCATCACTACCACCATCACCACCATCACCACCATTACTACCCCCCGCGCGTGTCACCGAGTACTCCCATGAACGCCTAAGCTTCCTGCCATTCCCTTCCTCCCCTTCCGTTATGGTTCGGTTCTCTTTGGTTCGGTTGGCTTCGGTTTCGGTTCGGTTCCGGTTAATTCCGATCCGTTCCCTGGCTGGCGCTCCGGTATGATTGGCAATCGTTTTGGGAGAATGCATTTAATTGGTATAACTGCCCGATGCAAGATGATGGCGGCGCACTCACTAATCCGGGGAGTTAATACTGCATGGGGCCGTTACGAGGACCGTACTGTGTGGCCTCCTCCCTTGCTGTACTGCGTCTTTCTCTTCTTTTTCCTGATCCTTCTCATCGCCGTTCTAGTTCGTCTTTTTCTCGTGTTGTTGTTGTTGTTGTTGTTGCTGTTGTTGTTGCTGTTATTGGTGGCGGTGGTGGTCATGGTGGTGGTGATGGTTGTGGTGTTCTTGGTGGTTGTAGTACGGTGTTGTTGTTGCTGTTGTTGATAATGATGATGTTCTTTTCTATCTCTTCTTTTTCTTCTTCCATTTCCTTGCCATCGCCTATATCCAACTTTTTTTACTCATTTTCTATCCTCGTCCTTATCCAAATCATCACCTTCCTCTTATTTTTGCTTCCTTTCTTCTATGTATGTTTCCTCCTCTATTCCCTATTCTCCTTCCTTCATTCCTATCATCCTACCACCTCCTCCTTCTGCTCCTTCATCTCTTACTTTAGAATATATAGTGTATTTCATTACAGTGTCATGAGAGCTGAATGGGCTGTTATTGCTTGTTCTTCCCTTGTGTTCCTTTGTGTTGCTTCTCTCCAATACTGTTCCATCCCTTTGCCAAACAGAGTAAGTCCCCAAATAGCTACACAAGCAGCAGAGTGTTTGTTACTGTTTGGTTAGCTTATGTAATCTTGTTGCTTTTGCTTCTTGCTGTGTTTGTTGCTGTTGTTGTTGTTGTTGTTGTTGTTGGTGGTGGTGGTGGTGGTGGTGGTGTTTCATGCATAAGACAGGAAAATTCAAGGGTAAAAACAAATTCAGAAAAAAAAGTCTGGCAACTCTCTTCCATTAAAAAAAAAAAAGGAGTGTTGTTGCTGTTCTTGTTTTTCTTTTTCTTATTCTTGTTCTTCTCGTTATTCTTATTGTTTTTCGTCTACTTGTCCTTCTTATTTTTTTTTATGCTTCTTTTTCCTCCTCCTCTTCTTCGTCTTCGTCTTCGTCTTCTTCTTTCTCTTCCTCTTCTTCTTTCTCTTCCTCTTCCTCCTCCTCCTCCTCCTCCTCCAACTCTTCCTTTCCT
>NC_087158.1:13943299-13958299 GCF_035594125.1 Scylla paramamosain
TATTCCCTCCATAGACTAAAATTAGAAAAAAAAAAGTATGGCAGGAAGGAAATAATGAAGAGACAAATAAGCAGAGGTGATGTAAGACAATACTAACATTACTACACTGCAATTTATTTCAGAACATACCCACTTTACTACTGTTTCCCTCATTAAAGCATCCTCACACACACACACACACACACACACACAAACACACACACCTCCTCGCCCCACAATTAATGGGCGACACTTGGACACAAAACGATTTAATCTGGCAGTCATTCGTCATGCTATATTGCGGTGGTGGTAGTGGTGATGGTGGTAGTGGTAGTGAGGGAGGAGAATTGTGGTGGGGGTGAAGACTGCAGTGGTACGTTTGGAAGGTTGGGGAATGGTGGTGGCTGTACTGGTGGTAATTGTGGTTGCATTTCATTATTATCATCACCATCAATACTATTATCATTATTATCGTGATCAGTGCACACTTGTCCCCTTCATCAACCATGGCAAGTAAGCAACAGCAGCAGCAGCAGCAGGCAGTAAACACAGATAGACAGGCAGCAGTTTGTCCCTCACATGGCCCTTTCAAGCGGAAGACACGTAAGGATCCAGATAAGTACACCAGAACACCACAACACCACTACAATATCAGAGCAACACAACAAATGCAACGCCACTGTGTGGTTGTTAGCTAGTTGTGTGAACGAGTGAATGAGCGAGACTTGTGTGAGGCATGAATACGTGTATGAGTGAACGAGCTAGGCTTCAGTCATAAGTGTTAAGTGGAAGTGCGCGGCCTGGCGCCGGGAGATCACCTACCTCCAACCTTCTGTTCACACCTTCTGTGAATAAACACCTGCACTGTTACCTGCGTTTCCTGTGCCCCTGCTGGTCAAGAGTCGAACATGGCGCAGTGAGTAGGATCAGGACAAGGCTGCAGTGGGTACGGCGCAGAATGGAGAAGCAGTTGGAGGCGCTGGCTGCCCTGCTAGCGCGACAGTCGGAGCAGAGTCAGGCTCGCGAGGAGCGTTTAACCCAGCTGCTGGAGAGAGTGGGGACACAAGCTCCCAGTCGCACCACGGCGAGCAATGAAGGCGAAACCACAGCCCGCAGCACGTCTACCCAGGGCGCGAGGTTCCCGACGTCCGCCACCATCATTCCTCACTTAACGGCGTCGGCATCTTTACGTGAGTTCGACACGTGGCGCCATAAGTTTGAAGGATACGTAACCCTCGCCAGGATAGACTGTCTCTCCCTGGCTGAGCAGAGGGCGGCACTCGCTGCTGTCCTAGACGACGAGTGGACCCGTACACTTCGCTACGGGATAAGCTTACCGAGAGACGCGGAGTTAAGAACCATCCTCGATGCAATGTGTGAGTACCTGCGAAGCCAGCGCAACATCATCATGGATAGAAGAGACTTCTACTCCCGCGTGCAAGAAACGCAAGAAGGTTTTGACGACTTTTTATGTGCTGTAAAGGAAATCGCCAATTTCTGTGACTTTTGCGACCAGTGCATAAACCATCAGCTGCGTGACAGAATTGTCGTTGGGACACGAGACGAAGTGGCTCTGAAACGCATGCTGGAAAACAAGAAACTCACCCTTGAAAACGCCATAGATATTTGCAGAGCATCAGAGAGCGCTAACCAGTGTAGTGCAGTACTAAGGGGCGGCTCTCACTCTTCGAGCCATGGTGTGAACGCTGTCTCGAACTACAGGAAGGGCAGTTTCGGGGCTCAAGCCCCACGGGCTGTTATCGTTGTGGCAAAGATTGTCGCAGTGACAAAAGGGGATGCCAGGCAATAGATAAAGTGTGTCGTAACTGCGGGAAAAGAGGGCATTTTGCGAGTGTATGTCAGCAGACAGTGAGGAAACGACGAGGAGCTTCGAGGAGTTCCTCAACTGTCTCTCCTCATCGCGGTGCAGGCCCGAGGCGGGGAGCCAGTGCCAGTGTATACCAGCTCTTATCAGGCGTATACACAAAGACGGTGACGGCACGACCTGCGCCCCAGGTGCTCATTACCGCCACACATCCCGCTGGAAGAGACAAGATTACGTGGACTCCTGACTCTGGGGCCGAAACGACCGTTATTGGCCTCGACACGGCAACACCTTGGGGTCGGTACAAGTTTCGGCGAGCGGTTATGGGTCTCGTCTCGTCTGGAGACGAGTATAACCGTCGAGGAGACCAAGCTCTCGGCGACATACCTAACACCATCAAGATCGTGGACGACATCCTGGCCTATGACTCCACCTACAGTGCGCACTTAGCCCATGTCATTCAGATTGTGCGGCGGTGTGACCAGCACGGCATCACTCTCAACCCACAGAAGTTTACATTCGCGGAAAGAGTGGTAGATTACTGTGGTTACTCTGTTTCCGGACAAGGCTACACGACAGACTCAAAGAAAGTTAAGGCAATCTCTGACTTCCCACGACCACAGCACATCACCGACTTACGATCATTCATGGGTCTTACAAACCAGCTTGGAAGCTTTTCTCCTGCTGTGGCTGCAGCTGCACAACCCCTCAGAGATCTCTTACGCCCGAAGAACAGTTGGTGCTGGTCTCCTAACCATGAAGAGGCGTTTGAGAAGGTGAAACAGTGTCTCGTCAGCCCACCTGTCTTGGCATACTTCGACCCATCATTACCAACGATGCTACAGACTGACGCCTCAAGGATGCACGGATTTGGATTCGTTCTCCTGCAGAAGCACAGTGACCAGTGGAAGATGGTGCAATGCGGGTCAAGATTTGTTACAGACACAGAGAGCCGCTATGCAGTAATAGAGTTGGAAATGGCTGCAATCGTCTGGGCAGTCAGGAAATGTGGCACCTACCTGAAAGGACTCCCTCACTTCGATCTAGTGCTCGACCACCGCCCGCTGATACCTCTCCTCAATAGCAAGTTGTTGGGAGAAATAGAGAACCTGCGGCTGCAGCGCATGAGGGAGAAGCTTGCTCAGTATTCTTTCACAGCAAGCTGGCAAAAGGGATCGACACACTGTGTGCCCGACGCCCTCTCACGTGCTCCAGTACAGGACCCAGTGGAGGAAGAGGATGCTGCTACTTCTGGTGACCTCGACCCTCTCCACTCAGCGGTCATCTCAGCGTTATCTGCCACCAATGAGGACGGCGTCCGCTTAGCACCACTCCAGGATCAGACTGTGGAAATGGTACATGTGCCGCAGCAGCAAGAGACGGGGAGTACTGCTTGCTCAAGAACGTCATCATCGAGGGCTTCCCTGATCATTGCCACGACCTCGATCACCGCTTGCGTACGTACTGGCCGGTGCGCAGTCTGCTGGCCGTAGACGACGACCTGGTGGTTTACGGGCCGAGGCTTCTTATTCCTCACAGCCTCCGCCGAGAAACACTAGAGCGACTCCATGACAGTCATCAGGGGATGGAGCGCACCAAGCGACGGGCCCGACAAACGGTGTACTGGCCTGGTATGGACAGAGACGTTGAGAACGTCGTTTCTGGATGCTCACTATGCCGTCCACTCCTACCAAGCCAAGCCAACGAACCTCTCTGGCAGGACACGGACACACCCAGCAGGGTGTTTGAGTCAGTTTCTGCAGACTACTTCCACGCAGCAGGCCGTACATACCTCGTGTATGTAGATCGCTTGTCTGGGTGGCCTCACGTGTCTGCATGCTCACGTCCAGCATCGGCTGATCAGCTCGTTCGTGTCCTTCGGGGTGTGTTCGCCGACACGGGCGTGCCTGTTCTCCTGAGGACTGGACGGTGGACCGCAGTTCACTTCTTCATCGGTACGGCGCTTCCTGGCTCGATGGGGGGTGGAGCATCGTGTATCTTCACCTCATTATCCACGCTCCAATGGTCACGCCGAGGCAGCGGTCAAGTCCGTGAAGAAGCTGATCCTCACGACCACACAGCAGGGACACCTGGACGAGGATGCGTTCGCTCGCGGGTTGCTGGAACTGCGCAACACTCCGAGGGCGGAAGGGCGATCACCAGCACAAGTCCTCTTCGGTCATCCTATGAGGTCCTGTGTCCCGGCTCATCATCGCTCATACGCTCAGCAGTGGCAGCGCGCTGCTGATGAGTGCGACGCCAAGGCAGAGCGACTGAGGAAGAAAGCGAAACTTCGCCACGACGCGTCCGCCCAGACTCTTCCTCTCCTGCACCTCGGTGGCCACGTCGACGTTCAAGATCACACGACAGGCCTCTGGGATCGCCTGGGTGTCATCGTGGCTGTTGGGCGAAGGAGAGACTACCTCATCAAGATGGGCAGCGGTCGCGTGATGTGGCGTAATAGAAGACACCTACGCCCACACAGACCTCTTGCTCCCCTTCCTGTCGAGCAGCACACCGCTCATGGCGGTGCAGCGCTTCAGCATCAGGGTCACGAGGAACACCACCATCCCGGCAGCCCGGAGCATCAGGGTAACGGGGTACACCGTGGCCGAGAGCAACCAGAGCGTCGAAGCAGCCGACAGCGTAGGGAGCCGAGACGACTGCAGGTGCGGTGGCACCGTAGCACCTACGATTAGTCGTACGTGTTCATTGTACGCTGTGTTTGTTTTGTGTATATGTACCGTGTTTTCTGTACTTCAATCATTGTAACTTTGTTTCATGTGTTACGGTAGCCATAACAAAGATAAGGAATCTTCCTTATGTCTCGGGGGAGGTGTGTGGTTGTTAGCTAGTTGTGTGAACGAGTGAATGAGCGAGACTTGTGTGAGGCATGAATACGTGTATGAGTGAACGAGCTAGGCTTCAGTCATAAGTGTTAAGTGGAAGTGCGCGGCCTGGCGCCGGGAGATCACCTACCTCCAACCTTCTGTTCACACCTTCTGTGAATAAACACCTGCACTGTTACCTGCGTTTCCTGTGCCCCTGCTGGTCAAGAGTCGAACAGCCACCACACATCAAAACACATTAACACACAACACCATGCCGCGCCACAACACCGCCACACAAACGACAGAACCTCACAGCACCACAATGCCACAACTCTGCCACCACACTTCAGTGCTACAAGTCACAGCAACACAATAAAGCATTACCATAACAACACTACAAAGGCACAACAAAGCCACAATAACACCACATCAAGACCACGACAATGACAACATCAAAACAACGCAACGGCGCAAGACCACAGCATCACCGGACCGTCACGACAAGGCTTGAGCAACACCAAATTACACCACTACACCAAACCAACGACCACAACGATGACAACATCACAACACCACAAAGGTAGAAGCCCACAACCACACTAGAACGTCACAACAAACCACAACAACACAAACACTACACCACACCACACCACAACACCCCAACACTTGGAAAGAAAACGGCATGAGCGGAGAAGCCGAAGAGAACCAACAGGAGAGGGTGCTTGATCGAGAATTGGAAACTGATTGAGTAATGGCGCCGCAACAACAGTCTCGCTCGGAATACGATTACACGCTGCCTCTCCCGCCAAGAAAGTACCTCAAGCCAGAATTGAATTAGTATTATCTTTCTTTACTGATGGTCAGGATATTGTAAGACACACACACACACACACACACACACACACACACACACACACACACACACACACACACACACACACACACACACACACACACACACACACATGAAAGTTGAATTAAATAAATAAATAAACGGAGGAAGAATAGGTTACTTTAGTTTTTCTAAGCTGCAGAACTAAAATAAAAAACACGAGTATAAAAGTAAAAATCTAAATAGTTAGGAAACTGGAAAATTAGTCCATCAGTCTCTCTCTCTCTCTCTCTCTCTCTCTCTCTCTCTCTCTCTCTCTCTCTCTCTCTCTCTCTCTCTCTCTCTCTCTCTCTCTCTCTCTCTCTCTCTCTCTCTCTCTCTCATACAAAAGCGAGAAACACCCCAAAAAACAAAAAACAAATTCAGGGTAAGAAAAAAAAATGTCTCTCCTATAAAACAAAATGAAAGAGTACCAAAGAAAAGCCAGTTCAGGTTAATTAAGAGGTGAGAGGGTCAAGCCACAAGTAGACCGATGCACCAAAGAGGCATCCCGTCCCCTGGTGGCTGACGGCTGGCTGGCTGGCACGGCTGGCAATACTAACACAATACCATCAGCGAGGTGCCAGCAAGCGTGACGCGGGCCAACACATCAAGGCGGGACTGGAGAGATATATACACGTACGTACATACATACATACAAGCGTCCCAGCTGGCCAGGAGGAAGTTGAATGATAAAATAGATGGATAAAAAGTAAATGGATGAATAAAATAGGTTTGTTTCGTGGGTATAAAAAAATAAAAAACGTAGTGTTGACAATAGTGGAAATGTAGATAATTGAATGATAAGAAACGGACACATATTATTAAGTTAAAAAAAATAAAATAAATATTGAACCAGAACAAGAACCAAACTCAGAGCCAGAACCAGTCAGAGAGTCAGGAACAGATGAAAATAATAATGATATATATAAAAATTTGAACTCACTCACTCTCTCTCTCTAAATACAACCATCACCCCCCCACAAAAAAAAAAAAAAGGGAAAACGAGAACATATGCAAATTCTGATCTCTGTATACACACAAAAAGAGAAACATTTTTGAGGATGTTTATGTGTTTTGCGTATCTACCTATCTTTACATATTTTTTTTGTTTCCCTTTCTATTTTTCGATAACCTCCCTTATATGTTTATCTATCTATCTATCTACATACAACTATATATCTATCTTTCTGCTCCTCCATTAGTCTGTTTATCTATCTATTTATCTACATCCAATATCTGTCTGTATGTATCCACGTATGTGTCCATTCACCCATCTATCGATCTATCTTTCCTCCTTACTTTCCTTTTCTTTCCCATCTACCTAGTAAATGTTTCTTCCTTTTTATCTCTCAGTTCTCCTTACTTATCTATTTCGGTGCGTCTGTTCAACCACACCGTCCAATCACAACACGGCAGGCACAAAGAACGTCTATCTGTGTATACCTGCGTCTCAATCTCACTCTCCTTCCCCACACAAGGAGACACGCAGATTATCCCTCCATCCTTCATCCTTCCACCCGCTAGTCGGTCCGCCAGTCTTACGTATCCACGCCGCACCTGACACAAGGAAAGATATGGACAGGAATAGATGGGACAGACAGATCAAGATAAGGTTATAGAGAAGAGAGAGAGAGAGAGAGAGAGAGAGAGAGAGAGAGAGAGAGAGAGAGAGAGAGAGAGAGAGAGAGAGAGAGAGAGAGAGAGAGAGAGAGAGAGAGAGAGAGAGAGAGGAATAATCTAAGAGGAATGACGGCTCACTCTTGACGTATTTCGATGCTCGAGAAGAAATTGCTTTGTTGTCTTATCTTCAATATCGGCCAGAAGGGGAAAAAAGAAAAAAAAATATGCCGGGGGAAAAAATAGCATCTGACACCCGGGGCGGTCTGCAAACCCTCCCCTTTTTTCCCCTCGTTTTTCCTCTTTGCCTCCCTCTCCTCCTCCCACTCTTTCCTCTCTCCCTTCCTCCTTTTCTCTCTTTCCTCCACTCCCTCCATTCTTCTCTTTCTGTTTTTTTTTTATCTCTCCCTTCCTCCCTTGTTTCGATTTTCCTCCACTCTTCCTTTCTCTCTTTTTCCTCTTTTTTTATTCTGTACTAATCTTTCCTTGCTCTTTTGCGTTGTCTTTTTCCTCTATCTTTTCCTCTCTCCTTTCATTCTTTACTCTTATCTCCCTCCAGCGCTCTTTACTTTACTATCGTTTTCCCTTCCTTCTCTCCCTTTCCATTAACTACTATTCTTCGTCTCTTCCTCTTTCTCTCCTTTTCTACAGTCCCGTTTTCTCTCTCTCTCTGTCTCTCTTCCTATTCCTTATCTTGTTTTCTATAATTCTCATCCTATCCCCCTTTCTTTTTCTTTCCTACAGTCTCTCTCCCTCCTCCCGTACAAATGTATCTGCCTTTCTTATTTTCTCTCTCTTCTTCCTTGGGATTCTTCCTCTTCCTCTTCCTCTATCTCCACCATTTTGAGCTCTTTACTATATTTCATTTATCTCTCCTTATCCTTTTTCGTATAATCCTCTCTGCTTTCTCCTATTCCTCTCTTTCTTTCAGTATTCTTTTCCTCCATATTCCTCTGCTTCTTTACTTGATTTCTCAAAAATTACATAACTTTCTTCATTTTTTTTTATTTCCTCCTTTATCGTCAATCTCCCTAATCCCTCATGACCGACCCGGGAAGAGGAGGAGGAGGAGGAGGAGGAGGAGGAGGAGGAGGAGGAGGAGGAGGAGGAGGAGGAGGAGGAGGAGGAGGAGGAGGAGGAGGAAGAGGAGGAGGAGGAGGAGGAGAGTACTGAAAACGAAGACCAGAAAGAAAAAGGGAAAATTCATTTAGAGATTGAACTATTTCACGAAATTCTCTCTCTCTCTCTCTCTCTCTCTCTCTCTCTCTCTCTCTCTCTCTCTCTCTCTCTCTCTCTCTCTCTCTCTCTCTCTCTCTCGGTGTCAGCACTCGGTCGACGGTTATCGGATCTATGAATAAAAATGAAATGTGTGTGTGCGTGTGTGTGTGTTGGAGGGGGGAGGCTAAGCAAAGAAAACGGGACGAGTCGAGGCGAGGCGAGGAGAGCCGTGGGAGGCGATCATTGTGAATATTCCAGTTTACTCCAATTTCAACATTACGCGAGCAAGACGAGGCTGGGAAGGTAAATACACGGGGCACGAGAGAGAGAGAGAGAGAGAGAGAGAGAGAGAGAGAGAGAGAGAGAGAGAGAGAGAGAGAGAGAGAGAGAGAGAGAGAGAGATAGAGACAGGGTACAGTTTGCTCCGAGGAAAGATGAACAAGAGAAGATGAAAAGACAAAGATACAATCTATGACTATATCACGTTTGTTATTGAACGGGTGAGTAGCCGAAGGTGAGGCGGAATTGAAGTAGGAGGAGGAGGAGGAGGAGGAGGAGGAGGAGGAGGAGGAGGAGGAGGAGGAGGAGGAGGAGGAGGAGGAGGAGAAGCAGGAGGAGGAGGAGGAGGAGATGCTGTAGGAGTTGAAGGAAAAACGTAGAGGAGGAGGAAAGAAGCTGAAGAAGGAAGAAAAGGAGGAAAAGAAGGACCTAAAGGAAAAAGAAGAGAAAAACGAGAACGTGGAGGAGGAGGAAGAAGAGGAAGAGATGGGTCAAAGTATTAGAACCAATATTTGTGTCATCTTGCCAATAGGAGGGTCAATGGATGGAGAAGGAGGAGGAGGAGGAGGAGGAGGAGGAGGAGGAGGAGGAGGAGGAGGAGGAGGAGGAGGAGGAGGAGGAGGAGGAGGAGGAATACAAAAGAAAGCCAAACAGCAGCAGACCTACAGGTCCTTGCAAAGCTGTTTGGTAACTACTACTAGCTAGCTACAGGGCAGAGAGACAGGACAGCACACCAGAAAGCTCCTCCCCACCCGTCAATCCCTCCAGCTTGCGCCGGCATGGAAAAAGTTGGAAAAATTATGGAAAAACTGACATGGAATTTTCATGGGAAAGGGAAGAAAGGAAGTTCTACTATTCACTCTATGGTGAACTCTATACACCTGTCTAAAAATTAAGACATTAATAATAAAATCGGTGTCTGTAAAATAAGTTATTCTGGTAAATACAGGATTTATAGCTTTATGTGCAATTATTCGAAAAAAAAGAGCTTGTTAGGAATTAACTTTTAAGTATTTGTCTTTTATTTTTAAAGTGATTAAATTAAAATTACTGTTTACGATTTCTAAAGGAAATTTATTCCATATATTAACGACACGATTAAAAAGAAATGCTTCGCTTCGGGGAATTTATAACGTTTGGGTGTAATCTTGAATTAATTATTTCGTGTCAGGTTAGAAAGATCAATGATATTTATTACGGTCAAGGTTGCTATATCCTTTAAAAAAAAAATAACACTTCAATCAGGTCTCCTCTTATCCTGCGTTCTGTTAAACCAAATAGGTTTAGTTCTTTCAGTCGTTCCTCATACGGTTTATTACGTAATCTAACTCTACGCTGTATCTTTTCTAGTTTCTCAATGCCTTATACTCGTATATATATATATATATATATATATATATATATATATATATATATATATATATATATATATATATATATATATATATATATATATATATATATATATAATACAGTGACCAGAACTGCACACAATATTCTAGATGACGCCACACGAGTGAGTTCTATAAGGCATGTATAACTTTCAGATTTAAATTCAAAGGTTCTAATAAACCCTGCTAATTTATTTGTTGTCTTAACTTTCTGTGCAGTGTTAACTTGGTTTTAAATGTTTTGCCACTACAACACCAAGATCTTTCTCTTTTTCAGTGCCTGACAGTGGCATATTATTCATTACATATCTCGCATGAAGGTCGTTGTTCCCGATGTGAACATTATACTTGTCTGTATTGAATCACATCTTCCATTTTTCTGCCCAGCTTGTTAGTTTATTGAGGTCAAACTGTAACTCCTACCATTGTGACGTTGACTTTACTTTACAAATCATTTTGGTGTCGTCTGTAAATTTAATTATTATACAATTGATTCCTTCATCAATATCTTTAATGTATATTATAAAAAAGTACTGCCCCTAATAAAAAAAAATCTTGAGGAGCAGCGCTATTTATATTATGCCGATCTGACTCTTCTCCATTTGTTATAACACGTTGTTCAGGATGTTTTGGGCTATGCCGTGAGCCTTTACTTTCCTCTTATGAGGAAGTGTCAGAAGTTTTCTGGAAGTCTAGGTAAATAATGTTAACTGCTTTTGTCTCGTCATACGAGTTAAATACTTGGTAAAAGAAGTCTAGTAAATTTGTCAAGCAGGAACGTTTGTTTCTAAAACCGTGTTGTGAGTCTTTCATTATTTTATTTTCATCTAAGTATTTAACAATCTTATTTCTGATTATTGTTTCCATCAGCTTGCACACTACAGAAGTTAAGACTGATCGACCTGTAATTGGCTGTAAGTTATTTATTTCTTTTTTAAAAACTGACGTGACATTTGCTAATTTCCATTCATGGGGAACTTTACCCGCCAGTAATGTTTTATCAAATAAAATCGTAAGCGGTTTCACGCTTTAAAATCTTACGTGATATTTTATCTGACACGGGGGTTTTGTTGACGTTCAAGCTGTTCATGACAGAGAGGATTTCATTTTCTGTGATGGTAAAGTCAGGCAGCGTGGTGCCATGTGTCTGAGACGCGGGTGTCGGCAGGCTGCCCTGAACATTTTCAGCCGTGAAGACTGATGAAAAGTAATCGTTCAGGGTGTTCCCCATGTCTGCTTCATTTTCTATTTGTTTGTCATTTTCTGTTATTAGTGCATCAATTGTTGACGTCAAAATCCTTTTAGTTTTTGCATACCTGTAACTCTTTAGGACTTGTTTTACACGAGTTCGCGATCTAAGCTTCAACAGTTCTTTCGCTGCATTTAATCAGCTTTTCAGTTTTTCTACGCAATCTGTCGTGCTCTAATTTATCATTATTATTTTGTGTTAATTTGTATTTGTGGTACACTTTTTCTTTAGCTGGAAGAAAGCATCTTATTTCATTATTTCACCATTTCGGTTTGGTGTTCTTTATCTTCCGACGACAACGACGACGAAGAACAACAACAAGAACAACAAGAACAAGAACAAGAACAAAAACAAGAAGGAGAAGGAGAAGGAGAAGAAGAAAAAGAACAAGAACAACAAGAACAAGAACAACAAGAACAAGAGAAGATGAAGAAAAGAAGAGAGGAAAAAGAAAACAGAAGAAAAAAAGAAGAGGAGAAAAACGATGAGAAAAACAATAACAACACAACTACAACAACAACAAAACAAGACATAGACGATAAGATAAAAGAAAGGAGAGAGAGAGAGAGAGAGAGAGAGAGAGAGAGAGAGAGAGAGAGAGAGAGAGAGAGAGAGAGAGAGAGAGAGAGAGAGAGAGAGAGAGAGAGAGAGAGAGAGAGAGAGAGAGAGAGAGAGAGAGAGAGAGAGAGAAACATACACATCAAAACACACACAAACCAAGAAACAAACACAGAAAAAAAACACAAGAAATAAAAATCAAGAAATGGGAAAGATAAACAGACCAGTCTCAAAGTTTTCACCTGTGCAATCACCTGAAGGCTCCCCCGCCCACCTGTTCGTCATCTCCCACGCACCTTCCCACACCTCATTACCTGCTTCACCTTGAGCATGTTAATCAGAGGTGAGGCAGCCGAGTGGGAGCAAAGTGGAGGAAAGAGAGAGAGAGAGAGAGAGAGAGAGAGAGAGAGAGAGAGAGAGAGAGAGAGAGAGAGAGAGAGAGAGAGAGAGAGAGAGAGAGAGAGAGAGAGAGAGAGAGAGATCTGAGTTGAAAAGTGGAGATGACTTTCTGCTGATGGGATGAGGAGGAGGAGGAGGAGGAGGAGGAGGAGGAGGAGGAGGAGGAGGAGGAGGAGGAGGAGGAGGAGGAGGAGGAGGAGGAGGAGGAGGAGGAGGAGAAGGAGAAGGAGGAGGAGGAGGAGTGAGCGGGAAAAGGAGGAAGCAAAGGGAAGTGGAAAGATGAGGAGGAAAAAGAGGAGAGTGGTAAGGAAGAAAGGAAAAGGGAAGGGACTGGTAAGGAGGAATGAATGGAGAGAAGGGAGGAAGAAAGGGAGGAAGGAAAGAAAGGAGGAAAATTGAATAGTTAAAGGGAGATATATGGGAGAGAAGGAAGGAAGGAAGGAAGGAAGGAAGGAAGGAACGAACGAACGAACGAACGAACTAATGAATGAAGGAAGGAAGAAAGGGTAGAGGAAAGGAAAAAATGGTTAAAGGGAGTAAGGAAGAAGAAAGAAAAGAAAGAAAAGGAAGGAAGAAATAAAAAAAAACAATGACCCATTAAAAGTAGTAAAAAAGGATACACAAAACAGGAAATTGAAAAAAAGAAAAAAGTTACAAGAATAAGAAGAAAAATGGAGGAAGAAAAAATATTAAGAAAACGAAGAGAAATCAGAAAGGAGAATTAATGTAATCCAAGGTGGCGAGGTCTGTACGTTTCGGGCACAGAGGGAAGAAGAAGAAAATAATGAAGGATTGTGGACACTGGTGGAGAGAAGGACGCTGATGGAGAAAGGCAAATGAAGGAGAAGAAAAAGAAGAAAAGGAAAATTGAATGGAAAATGTGTGTGTGTGTGTGTGTGTGTGTGTATGGACTTCAATAATAGATGAAACAGTAACAACAGAGGGAAAATAAATCCAATGAATAATCTATGCAAATAAATGGACGACACAGATTGGGGAAAATAACAAAATAAAGTAAAAGGAAAGTAAAGGTCAGATGTCAAAAATAAAAATTATAAAAACATCGAAAAGAAATGTATAGAACCATCTCTCTCTCTCTCTCTCTCTCTCTCTCTCTCTCTCTCTCTCTCTCTCTCTCTCTCTCTCTCTCTCTCTCTCTCTCTCTCTCAAAAGACCGCTCCTTTCCTAGAGTGGCGGCAAACTGGTCTCACTCGCTGACTTTAAACGAGTTGCTCTGAAAGTAACTCTACCGGAGAGAGAGAGAGAGAGAGAGAGAGAGAGAGAGAGAGAGAGAGAGAGAGAGAGAGAGAGAGAGAGAGAGAGAGAGAGAGAGAGAGAGAGAGAGAAAGAATAAACAAAAATGGAACCAGACAGAACAAATAGTTATCAAATCACTGGGGAAAAAAATACTCACTAGGGAAAATTCAACATATATAATAATACTAATAACTGAGGGTACGAACATTTATACACACAATTTTTTTTCTTTTTTTTCATGATCATTACTCTTTCAGGCAATAAAATGAACACAGTCAAATAAAAACCTATGAAAATAATGTCAACTAGCCAGATTTTACAAGCGCAATCATCATAGCAGGGGCCGAGGATGTTGTTTTTTTTTTTTTTCTCTGTGATTTTTATTATCGTTTTTTTTCTTTCAAGCAACAAGAAGAAAAAAAACAAAGAAAAGAGCGAGAAAGGCAAAAAATAACAGGAAGAAGGAAATAAAAGGGAAAAGAAGGAAAGAAAGGAGGAAATAAGAAAGGAAGAAAAGAAAGAAAAGAAGAAAAAAGAAAGAATGGATAAATGAAAAGAAAGAAACGAACACACAAATAAGTAAACAAATAAATAAATAAATAAATAAATAAACAAATAAAAACACAATTCAAAACCTTAAAAGAAATACACACAGAACACAGCAAACACAACAGTCACCAAGAAATTCACATCACTGCAAGTAACACACGAGAAACACTTCACTCCCAGCAAAACAACGCAGCACTACTCAACACAGCCACAGCAGCAGGGCCCTTGAGTCTCTTAATCGCCCCCACATCCAGTACACTGCACCGAACAACTCCTTCTTCAGCTCTACTTACACTGCCGGGCCGCGAGACAGACTCCCCCGTGAATGTACGTGGTATTACTGCTGTCTTTTTTTGATGCGTGGTGTGTCTCGGGGTATTAAATCTGCAGTGTTACAGTTTGATTTTACGTGTAATTCATGTGTGTTTCTTCTTGGTGAAGGTGTGTGGGTGTGTGTGTGTGTGTGTGTGTGTGTGTGTGTGTGTGTGTGTGTGTGTGTGTGTGTGTGTGTGTGTGTGTGTGTGTGTGTGTGTGTGTGTGTGTGTGTGTGTGTGTGTGTGTGTGTGTGTGTGTGTGTGTGTGTGTGTGTGTGTGTGTGTGTGTGTGTGTGTAGTTCTTTACATTCGTTTCGGGTGTCTGTCTGTCTGTCAGTCTATCCATCTGTATGTACGAACGTTGGTTTCTGTATGTTTAACTATTTATGTATAGTTTTTTTTTTCTATGTGCATATGTGTATATCTATCTTTTTATCCATATATTTATCTATCCAGTTATTATTTACATTTGTCTTTCTGTACATATTTATTCATTTATCTATTATTTTTATTTATCAATCTATTAATTCAGCTACCTATCCATTTATCTATTTGTCTGTCTATCTGTCCACAGTAATACACACACACACACACACACACACACACACACACACACACACACACACACACACACACACACACGCCTTCTACACGTCAGTT
>NC_087158.1:13978299-13980799 GCF_035594125.1 Scylla paramamosain
AAGAAGGGATATTTTTCTGGAAGGTTGTGTCGAGTTGATAGATGGAGCAATTGAGTTTTTGAATCATTGAACAATACTAAGTTTGCTCTGCCCCAATCAGAAATTCTAGAAAGATCAGAAGTCAGGCGTTCTGCGGCTTCCCTGCGTGAACTGTTTACTTCCTTAAGGGCTGGACGTCTACGAAAAAACGTTGAAAAATGCAGGGTGGTATCATCGGCGCAGGAGTGAATAAGACAAGAAATTTGGTTTAGATCATTGATGAATAATAGGAAGAGAGTGGGAGACAGGACAGAATCCTGAGGAACATCACTGTGGAAAGGTATCGCAATGATGGCAATAAGCTCACTTAAAACACATAATAACAAGATTAACACAAACAAAAATTTTACCAATATAAATCTATTACATTTAGTTTTATTCTATTACAACTTGATTTTGTAATTGATATAAATGCTGTTTGTTTAATTTTTAATATATTAAAATTATTTAATGATTTCATGTCATCTGGTAATGAGTTCCAATATTTCGACACAAAACAATGTACAGAAAATTTATATAATGTTTCTCTGTGTTGGTGACACGTCAGGGTGATGTTATTTCTTCTGGTGCCTTGGCTGTGGTGAATAGATCTAAACTTTTTTTTTTATTATGACTATTATCATTTAAATCAATATATACAGCTAGGAGGTAAAAATACTGAAGCAAAAATTCTAACTTCAGTAGTTTCAAATCATTAAATAAGAAATGTGTAGTCATGCTTCCCTCTAAATGTTATGGTCATGATCAGTTTCTTTTGTGTTACAATGATTCCTTAACTATCGACGGTAGAACACTAAATGGACAAACAATATATTATAAGAGGATAACATAGTGAATAATATAAACTTTTCAGAGCATCAGTTGTTAGATTTTAACAAATCTTATATAATATTCCACATATTTTTGACAATTTTAAGCAGACTGACTGTATATGATTTTTCCAGCTTCAACTTTTTTAAAAATGTTGCACATGCAACTATTTTAAGTTCACATCCCTCCATGTATACTGCCCCATGTTGTGTACTATAGACTGATTCTGAAATAATATATATATATATATATATATATATATATATATATATATATATATATATATATATATATATATATATATATATATATATTTCTTTTTTTTTTCTTTTTGTGATATTTATCTTTGATTTGTTAATTCATACCCATTTACTGGGTTTTTTTCTAGCTCTGTATTTAACGCAGTATGCAGGTAATCAAAATTATTGTCTTGTAAAAAAAGATTGGTATCATTTGCATATAAAACATAATTAAATTTATGACTGGCATTGGAAATATCATTAATCTAAACCAAAATCAACAATGGGCCCAGTATTGATCCCAGAGGTACTCCATTGTCAATAGATTGCAGCAATGATGTTTTCTTGTTACAATATGCATATTGTTTTCTGTTTGATAAGTACCTTTCAAATAGTTTTAATGGTGTTCTCTTACTTCAATATTATTTAATTTATCTACCAGTATTACATAATCTAGTGAATCAAAAGATTTTCATTCCCAAAAGTATTCCAGCAACAATATTTTTTTTCCAAGTTATTATAAACTTCACTTATAAATTTCATTATGGCCTTTTCCGTTGATTTTTTTTTTTTTTGTATTTTTTTACGATATCCAAATGAAATTTCTGATAATTATCTAAAATTTTCCAAAACTCTTTAAATCTGTGAACGATAGCTTTTCCAAATGCTTTACTGATCGATGGTAAAATGGAGATAAGCCTATAATTATTTTCGTCGTCTTCATCACCAGATTTCGATATTGGTATCACTTTCGCAATTTTGAGGTTGTCCAGCAAACACCTTTTCTGAAAACATAGATTAATTATTTGGGTGAGAGGGACGTCAATGTATGGTGTAGTAAGTTGGAGACGTCTGAGAGGAATCTTGTCATATCCTTCTAGCTGTGTTTGTTTTTAAGTACTTTAAATATTGATTGATTTCTTCCCTAATAACAGGATACAAGTACGAAGAAATAGTTGTTGGATTATTGAAAAATTGGCGGTGAGACTTTTGTTGTACAACTGTTGGTGTGGTGATTCTACCTTCTTCAAAAAATGATAACTTAAAATATTTACTGTGATATCACTATTATTTTTCAGTTTAATTTCATTAAAATTATTTTTACTGCTTCTACCCATTAGACTATTTATTGTGTTCCAAATTATTTTATTACCTTGATTTCTCTTAAATTTATCCTTAAAATATTTGTTTTTTGCAGCTCGAAGTAGTGTTACTAATCATTATTATCATCATCATCATTATTATTATTATTATTATTATTATTAGTAGTAGTAGTAGTAGTAGTAGTAGTAGTAGTAGTAGTAGTAGTAGTATCAGTATTATTATCATTATTATTATTATTATTATTATTATTATTATTATTATTATCATTATCATTAGTAGTAGTAGTAGTAGTAGTAGTAGTAGTAGTA
>NC_087158.1:13983299-13988299 GCF_035594125.1 Scylla paramamosain
TTCAAGGAAGAAAGAGATAGAATACAATAAAATAGAGAATAGAGAGAATGGAAAATGGAGATAAGGGACACGATGCGCATGCAGAGAGAGAGAGAGAGAGAGAGAGAGAGAGAGAGAGAGAGAGAGAGAGAGAGAGAGAGAGAGAGAGAGAGAGAGAGAGAGAGAGAGAGACATGGCCGTGAACTATATAGTGTCCAATCCCATTAAAGTTCAGCTGATCATTACAACTCTGCCTTTAAACTCCCTGCCTATCTGTTACCCCTCTCTTCTTTTCCACCTCTGTAATTAATTCGTCCCTATGCGTGCAGTGTGGCGGGAGTGTGAGGTGCTACAGGTAACATGAGGTAAGGGGAGGTGAAGTGAAGCCGACCATTCTGTTATGTCCTGTCTGTCTTCCTGTCTCAATACCTGTCCGTCTGTCTGTCTGTCTGTCTGTCCGTGTCTGTCTCGTCTGTACATACGTTATCTCTGACACCACTTCGCTCTTCTCATCCACTTTTCCCTGTCTGTCCTGTTTGTCACGTGTGTTCCAGAATGGTGCTCTCTCTCTCTCTCTCTCTCTCTCTCTCTCTCTCTCTCTCTCTCTCTCTCTCTCTCTCTCTCTCTCTCTCTCTCTCTCTCTCTCTCTCTCTCTCTCTCTCTCACTAAACCCGTACCCTGCTCCTGTACAGACGTGCCCGAGGCCAGCCTGCGAGTGGAGGGCGGGCGTGGTGGCGCGGGAGCAACAGTGGAGGTGGCGGAGGGGGACAGCGTGACCTTCCTGTGCCGCGTGACAGCCGACCCGCCCGCTTATAACATCACCTGGCTTCATAATGTGAGTAGACAGGGGAAGGGAAGGAGAGGGATCTGGAGGGAGTGGGAGGGAAGGGAAAGTAAGGAAAATGAAGGGGGAATAAAATGAAGGGATTGGGAGGAGAGGGAAGGGGAGGGTAATATAGGATAGGGTAGGGAAGGAAATGAAGTGAGGAGAAGGTAAAGGAAGAGGAGAGGGATTAAAGGCGATGGGAGGAGAAGGGATGGACTGGGAAGAAAAGGAAAGGGAGGGAAAAGGGAATAAAGGAAAGGGGAAGGAAAGAGAGGGAAAGGTGTGGGGAAAAGCAGGGAAAGGAGGAAAGAGAGGGAGGGAAGGGAGGAAAGGGAAGAGAAATAAAGAGAAGAGAAAGAAGGGAATGGTAGAGGAGGAAAGGAAAGGCAAAGGAAGGGAAAGGAAAGGAGGAGACAGAGACAAGGACAGGGACATGGCGAGGGAGGCAGGAAGGACGAAGCGCATCACTGAAAAACAATGGGGCATAAAACTAATGAAAACTGCATACAAGATTACACGCAAATTACACAAGGATTTCAGGACAACAGATATGTAGACCCACAACTACACATTTCAACACACTTCTGTACACTCACTACAACAATGAAACAACAACAACAACAAAGAGAAATAACACGTAATCCACTATTGCTTATGGCGAAGAGTATAAGAATTTGTTAGTATGGTAACGAGTACAATGCAAGGGGAGGAGGTGTAGCGTGGAGGGTGGCGAGACTATACCTGCAATGAGATGGATGGCTGTACACGCGACGAGAGGATCATAGCTGCAGGATCCGTGGAGGCGTGACAGGACCGAACCAGGATTGCCAACCGATTCAATTTATGTGAAGAGAGGCAATGAGGAATAATGAGGCGCAGAAGAGAGAGAGAGAGAGAGAGAGAGAGAGAGAGAGAGAGAGAGAGAGAGAGAGAGAGAGAGAGAGAGAGAGAGAGAGAGAGAGAGAGAGAGAGAGAGAGAGAGAGAGAGAGAGAGAGAGAGAGAGAGAGAGAAAGGACGGAAGAAAAGGGCTAGGAAGAGGAAGAGAAGAAGAAAAGAGGGTGTGTCGAATTACTAGCGAATAGAAGAAAAAAACAAGAAAAATGATTAAATCGACACAGAACAGCAGAAAGATAAGGAAAAGGAGAACAAGAAGAAGAAGAAGAGGAGGAGAGAAAGACTAGGATGACGGAAGACCGGGCTGGAAGCGGAGGCCGGGCTGAGCAATAATACAAGGCCTGTGACGTAAGCTCCATTTAAGCGAGATAGGAAAGCGAGGAAGAAGAGAGTAAGGGCGGGAGGCTGAACCCAGGGATACAGGGATACAGTAAAGCAAGACGAGGCGAGGCAAGGCGAGGTGAGGTAAAGGGAGGTGCCCGGATGTTAGCACTGAAATTATCTAGGCTAGGGGAGGGAAAGCGAGCAGTAAGAGCAGGAAAGGAACAGAGGGGTAGGAGAAACTGTGGTATAAGAGAGTGGTACACGCCTGTGGTACTGTGGCAGTGGTGGTAGTCTAATGGGTACAGGTGCATATACAGGTACAAAACCAGGTGTAAATACGTGCAAGGAAGGCAGGGAACCCTAAGACAGGGAGGTATTTAGGGCTGAATGAGGATGGGAGAAGACATTTTGAGAGGGGGAGAGGAAGAGAGGGAGGATTGTAAGTAGGCCAGAGGGACAATAGGGAGGTGGACAGTAGGTGAAGCAGGGAAGGGTAGGGAATGAAAGGAAAGAAAAGCGTAGTGGATGAGCAGGGTGTGGCAGACTAGAGCAGGGGGGAATGCAAGGGAGGGAAGGAGGGAGGAAGGGAGGGTGGGGCAGTAAATAAGCAAGGAAGTGCGGAGTGCAGTTTAAGGAGCAGGACAGGATTAGAGGGGACGTGTGTGTGTGTGTGTGTGTGTGTGTGTGTGTGTGTGTGTGTGTGTGTGTGTGTGTGTGTGTGTGTGTGTGTGTGTGTGTGTGTGTGTGTGTGTGTGTGTGTGTGTGTGTGTGTGTGTGTGTGTGTTTTGCTAGTTTCCCTGCGTACTTGTATTTACCTAAATGTAGTATATAGAATTTGAATCAATGAGGTGTCCTTCCGTGTGTGTGTGTGTGTGTGTGTGTGTGTGTGTGTGTGTGTGTGTGTGATTCAGATTCAGATTCAGATTCAGATTTATTTACATGCTCAGACTTTGTGATACAAAGTATGGAGCACAGCTCCTGCAATTATTTCAGATACAAACAAACACTAACAACTTATATAAATCAACTTTCTGTTACCTAAAAAAAATTATAGGTAGCTTTTAAAAAAAGAGAAATGTTAGACAAAATATATTGACTTTTACTTTGCATTAATTGGATAAACTTATTCACTGTTGGGTTATTTCTATAATAATTTGGAATATATTTGTTTCTGAACTCCACGATGTTATCATTAGGGCATGACAATAAAATATGATATTCATCTCCAACAACATTACATCTACATAAAGTACATAATCTTTCTTCCCTATCTATACTATCATATCTTCCTTTCACAACAGGTAGTCTATTGTTATTTGTTCTTATTTTAATCAAAGGCATTCTGATACTCTTTTTAAGTTTCAATAGGTAATCTTCTCTGCAATACAAGTCTTTATACATTCTATAACTCTTACAAAGTCCCTTTGTTGAAATATTTCTAAACCATGATGTTATCCAATGATCTTTAAGTTTGTTTTCAACTGCTTTCCTTAACCATTCTGGATTATTAGTTTGTTGATCCATCCAAATACCTGACATACCACAATTGTTAAGAATATTTCTTATATGGCAAATCCAAGGTGATGAATACATGCCTGTGGAGTCTAAATGTAACAAACTTTTATACATAATCATGCTTATGTGTGTGTGTGTGTGTGTGTGTGTGTGTGTGTGTGTGTGTGTGTGTGTGTGTGTGTCTAGGAAAGAGATAAACTAACAAATATATAGAAGCAAATGCAACACAAAATAAGTAAAGTGACGATAATGAAGTAAGGTTTCTCTAACACTGAAGAAGAGAGATAAAGAGGGATAGAGAGAGGGAAAGAGAAAGTCAGAGAAGGGTATGGGAAGAAGAAACGGAGGAGGATAAGAGGAGGATGAGAGCAGAGAAGAACAAAGAGAGGACATCCATAGAAAGGGAAGGGGAGAAGGAAGAGGGAAGGCAGCGAGGGTGAGGGGAAAGAAGGGTCCTGTACCTGATTAATGGAGGCTGGGCTTCATTAGCGAGGAGTACCTGTGTGGGGCTACCTGTGCTGGGCTACCTGTGTGGGGCTACTGGGCTGCCGGCTACCTGCTTGTGAAGAGGCGTAATTAGTGCTGGTGGCGCTAATGATGGCGTCATCTTTACACCTTCACACGTGCCGCTGCCACAACCACCACCACCATTACTGCCATCCTCATTGCTGTTACTACCACTACCACCATCACCCCCTTTACTACGTACTTCCATTATTACGTGTTACTATTAGTACTACCACTGCCATTACTACCATCACTACCATTACCGGCACCACTACAGTTACTGTCATTACTACCATCTCTACTTACTGTTACCACACTGAAATATTACCATTATGATTACTACTACTACTACTACTACTACTACTACTACTACTACTACTACTACTGTTCCTGCTGCTGCTACATAACATCTCTACCACCTCCACCATCATGACACTATCACCACCTCTAGTAAACACACACACACACACACACACACACACACACACACACACACACACACACTAACTATAACCACCACCACCACCACCACCACAGCAGAACCACGTCCTCACCAAGACTTGAGTTCAGACACACAGAGGAGAAGGAGGAGGAGGAGGAGGAGGAGGAGGAGGAGGAGGAGGAGGAGGAGGAGGAGGAGGAGGAGGAGGAGGAGGAAGAGGAGGAGGAGGAGCATCAAAGACAAGGGAGAAGGAGAAGGACGAAACAGCATATTAAATAAAGGAAGAGGAGAAAGCAAATGCGAAGGGGAAGAAGTAAGGCGGACACAGAGGAGGAAGAGCAGGTGGAAGAGAAGCAAGAGAGAAAGAGAGAAAGACAGAGTAACGAAGAAGGGAAGAGGAAGGGTAGAAGAAGGGGAAGAGGAAGGTCAAAATAAGGAAGATAGAAGCATAAGTAAGACCAGTGAGTGAAGACAAAAAGGGGAGTTCATATTTATAATGAGGTTACCCGCTT
>NC_087158.1:13995799-14003299 GCF_035594125.1 Scylla paramamosain
TTTTTTTTTTCTCTCTCCTTTTATTGTATGAATATTGTTTTATTTTTTTTCCTAACTGTAAAGATTTTTTCTTTGCCTTTTTTCCAACTTACCTTTCTTATTTTCAACCCTTTTCTTGTTTTCTCCTTTTTTTTTAAGGAGATAGCATTTTCCTTAATTTCAAAGGTGGCTTCTTACTTTTTCCCTACTTTTTTTTTTTTATTGCGAGAAACACGCATTATTTTCCAGACTTTTCTTGTTTTCTGCTTTTTTTTTCCAAGGAAGCGGGCCTTTTTGGTAGACAAGAGATGCCTTTTCTTACTTTTTAAACTTTTTTTCTTGTTTTTTTCATCTTTTTGCCAGGTAGACAAGAACATTGTTACTCTTATTTAAGCCCCTTTTTGGGGGGGTCTCGTTTTTCCTACTTTTCATTTCCTTCTAATTTTCTACTTTTATGATAGAAAAAACACTTTCCCTATTTTCTTTTTAAAATTAATCTTTTTTCGTACTTTTCATTATTTTCTTCCGATTTTTACATCTTCCTATCTATTCAAATATTTTCTTTTAGGTTTTATAATTTCCGGCGGAGAGAAGGAAACATTTCGTATTTAATAAACTTTTTTGTTATTTTTCTGTTTGTTTTGAAAGAGACCACTTTTTTCTTATCTTCAATGGTTTTCTCTTTTCCTTTTTAGAACAGGTTCCTTTAGAACAGGAAACTTTATTCATACTTTTTAAGCTTCTCCATTTTTTTCCTCTTCTCTGGATGGATGGGACCCTTAAAATCATAGCTTGTTTGTGTTTGGTTTAAGAGTTTGTGTTAGTTTGTTTCTTTACCAGATATGTAGTGCGTTAGCGTCCATGTGTATCTTCTACGTGTGTGTGTGTGTGTGTGTGTGTGTGTGTGTGTGTGTGTGTGTGTGTGTGTGTGTGTGTGTGTGTGTGTGTGTGTGTGTGTGTGTGTGTGTGTGTGTGTGTGTGTGTGTGTGTGTGTGTGTGTGTAGTAAGAAGTTTCTTGATTAATTATATATCGTATTTTATTACTGAGCGAGGAGAGGCGGGAGCGATAAAGGGACGGTAAACTATATTGTCTCACTCTTTTGGTTCTCCTGGTATTTTTATTTTTTATTTTTTTTGGGGGGGTGGGGAGTGGTGCGGCATTAAATTCGGGCTCCTTGTTTTTACTTTTCTTTCTTTTTTTTTTTTTTTTTGGTACTCATCTCTGGTGCCCTTGACCAACCCCCTGACGTGATAGAAAATAGATATATAAATAAAAAGGAAGGGAGCACGAGGAGCGGGAATAACAAGGAGAGACAGTAGTGGAGTAAGTGCCAACGTAACATAACATTAACATAACATAACATAACATAACATAACCTAACATAATCTAACCTAACCTAAACGTAACATAACCTAACCTAACCTAACATAACATAACATAACATAACATACTCACAACACTCAAAAGACCAAACTACAAACAGGTAAACATAACATAACATAACATAAACATAACATAACATACTCACAACACACTCAAAGACCACACTACAAACAGGTAAACATAACAACAACAACTACACACACAAACACTACTCCCTATTCAACTATTTTGATGGCACCAATTTCACCTAACTTAACGTAACCTGAACTACACGAACCGTTTTTTTTTTTTTTCTTTTTTTTCACATATATATTTTTGTATTTTCTGCCATTCACTTCCATTTTGCATTGAAAAAAAGAAAGAAGGAAAATAAAACTATCCTGACACACACACAAGGGCAAGGTCACGTGAAGACAAGCGACAAAGAGGAAGGAAGGAAGGAAGGCAAAGTTTATTGGAGACTCTGCTCTGCCCCAGTGGAGATTGGCAGGATGGATCGGGAAGTGGACGAAGTGTTGCAAGGAGGAGACGTAAGAGAGGAGGGAAGAGAACCTGAATATTAAAGAGTGAGACGAGTGAGAGAGACGGGGACAAATAGACACACACACACAGAGAGAGAGAGAGAGAGAGAGAGAGAGAGAGAGAGAGAGAGAGAGAGAGAGAGAGAGAGAGAGAGAGAGAGAGAGAGAGAGAGAGAGAGAGAGAGAGAGAGAGAGAGAGAGAGAGAGAGAGAGAGAGAGAAAGAGAGAGATCATGTTCAACCCTTCCACTACTAAACATTCTTCCAATACACCCCTACAACATTTTTTAGACACTCAGTTTTGTACCCCGGCCCTCTGAATAGTTATGTATCTTAAAGCAGACAGAGTTAACCTTTTATTCTCTCTCTGTTCCTGTGAGTGTGTGAGTTCGAACAATATCAAAGAGTGTCCTGAATATCAACAAGGGACGAACATGGCTAAGAGAGTGAGGAAAAAACTATGAGACGTAAACTAACAGAGATACCTGAAGGTGGCTTGTTGACAGAGGCGGGGCAAGGAAAGTGGCATAGAGGAGAGATTGAGAGCAGCAGCAATGGCGGGAGGAATGACTTACATTTGGCAGGAAGAATAATTCAGTGCATGTAAGAGGGAGAGAAAGTGACATGCTGATAAAGGAGGAATAACTAGTGGCAGAGAAGTGTGAGAGGTTTGTAAGCTGTGGGAAAGTAATAAAATAAGGGTTAAAAATCGTCTTTTCGTAACTGTTCACTAAGGTTACATCTTTAATTTAAATCTGACAGGGCGAGAGACAGACAAGGGTTAGTACATGCTGATAAAAGAGGAATAACGAGTGAAAGAGTAGTGGAGAGGGGGGAAAGGTGTCAAAGGGTAATAAAATGTGGGGTACTTGGATTCTTTCAATACGTCACGTGATATTTTAATTAATCTCTACATACTGTTACAGGAATTAATTACGTATAGAGTGTCCTTTTTCTTCTCTTCCTTTTTTTGTCTTCTTTTTGTGGGATTGTGATAAAAATAATTTGTACCTTTCTACAATGATTACATCTTTATTTATTCACATTTTGGCGAGAGAGAGAGAGAGAGAGA
Organism: Scylla paramamosain; assembly: GCF_035594125.1. NCBI lineage: Eukaryota > Metazoa > Arthropoda > Malacostraca > Decapoda > Portunidae > Scylla > Scylla paramamosain. The sequence goes on from NC_087158.1 coordinate 13,998,755, forward strand.
GAGAGAGAGAGAGAGAGAGAGAGAGAGAGAGAGAGAGAGAGAGAGAGAGAGAGAGAGAGAGAGAGAGAGAGTACTTGCTGATAAAAGAGGAACAGTGGAGAGAGGGAGTGGGAAGGTGTGGCAAGGTTACCGTGTGTGGAGGTTACCGAGGCCTGACACGTGACTTGCAGTAAGTAGCGTGGCGTCATTTTCATTGGATTCTGGATATTGTTAGCGGAGTTGATTAAGTAAAGGGTGTTTTTGTTTTATTATTTATTTTCTTTTTCTTTCTTTTCTTTTTGGTTCGTGTTAAAAGAATAATTTTTGCATGCTGCTGACAATGATTGCATCTCTCATTATATTCCAGATACCGTTAGAGAAGATTAAATTTAGGATGGCTGTCTTTTTTTTTTTTTTTTCTTATTTTCTTTTTTTTTTTTTTTTTGCACTCGTTAACAAAATCACCCCCAACCTAACCCTTTACAATGACTGCCCCTTTATTAACTCCATTCTGACTAACGACAAGTGAATCTACCGAATTTATGAACTGTCTGTGGTAATGAAATTCGATACCCTTGCTTTTCATTCTTTATACATACTTGTGCATCTATTGCCCTCTTATTCTGTACACGTAAAACTAACAATTAACTGCAGCCCAAGTATGCGTGTGGTAAGAGTGGCGCAGCGGTGGAAACTAGCACGGAGGAGCAAGGGAGAGGGAAAGAGGGCGAGGGAGGGAAGCAGCGAGAGGAATGTTTGTACGGAAGAAGTGGGGAATTAAAGTGTCAGATGGAGTAAGAGTGAGGGGAGAGAGGGAGGGAGGGAGGGACAAGTGCACGGAGAAGGAAGCAGCAGGGAATTGAAGTGTCTGAAGAGTAAGAGTGAGAGAGCAAGGAAGAGTGGGAGCGAGTGACAGCAAGGAAGGGTAAGAGTGAGAGAGAGAGAGCAAGGGAGGGTAAGGGTAAGAGAAAAGAAGGAAGAGTAAGAGAGAACAAGGAAGGTAAGAAGCGATGACAACACGAAGGAGGAGGAAGGGGAAGTATTTTACAGAAGTGAGATGGGTAAACAGATAAGAAGGATGATAAAGATAGCAAAAGAAAAAAAAGACAGAAAAGTAAGAAAGAGATCAACAAAAATATAATACAATATAAGTAGTAAGAAAAAAAAAGATAATATGAAAGAGATAAAACAAAATGTACGCTAATAATGACAGTAGAAAAGAAAGAACTAAGAAAGAGGTAAACGTAAATTTCGGGTAATCACTACAGTAAAAACGAAGAAACACATCAAATTAAAACACCCCAAAGAGAAGTAAAAAGAACAAAAAAGACGATAACAATACGAAAGATAAAAGAAAATAACCAAAGCAGCCCAGAGAAGGAAAAAAGAAAACAACAAGGCGAGATAATTGTACGAAAGAGGAGGAAGGGAAGCAGGAAAGGGCGTGGCCGAGGAGAGAAGGGAGGGACGGAAGGAAGGAAAGACGGAAGATGTAATGTTTTTATTCCTACCATCGCTACAGCGTCTGGGGAAACCTGCCTTCCATCTACGGGCTCTGGAGGGCCGCCGAGGACAGCCCTCCCCCGGCATACTAACGCCATCACACCACCGCTACATAAACCTAACGTCCGTCTTGCCTCGCCACCACCACCACCATCATCACCACCACCACCACCACCACTACCACCACCACCACCACCGCCACCATCACTTCAGCTGGAGGCCTAAACCCGACACAGCGAGACAGCCAGACAGTCAGACAACAAGATAGCAAGACAGCCTAGCAGGAAATGATATGGCAAACAAACATACGAGGCAAACAAACATATGCGATTATCCTTGCCCCTCCTCAGTGTCATAGCTAACAAAGAGGTAAACTGTGTGGGAGACAATGGAGTGAATTAACATGACAACTGAACTAACAGACGTAGTAACATTTTCTTAAGAGTTAATCGCAAGTACCGAATATAGCTAGCTGTGCTTCAAGTTATAAACAATTGTGGGGAACGTTAGTGTTAGCGAATATAAGACACACCAACTACACAAACATCCAGTAACTTTTTTTTTTCTCTCTAAATAATGAATGACAAGTATTATTAACTGTGCAACAAGTCAAAAGCATTTCCTTCTTCTCTTTTTTAGGGCATGCATTGGTGGTGCACTGGCTAACATGCTTAACTAAGAATTCTAGAGTATGGGTTCCAGTTCCAACCAGCAAATGGCACAATAAACAAATTAATCCCCAAAATTAAATAACCCTTTCTTCATAAGTCTAACTCATGAGTAACAAATAGAGCACGCAATAAAACTTCAAGACTCGACCTATGAAATGGCATTTCCCTTAAGTTTAAATGACAAGCAAGAAACAGGCCACGCAATGACACTTTAAGACACCACTAAGAATGTTCAACTCTTGACTCGAACACTCCCTTGCAACAGTCAGTTATTGTGTTCCCGTCCAGTTATTACCAGTGGCGTGTGTCAGTCGGCGCTGTCCCGCGGGTGAGGGGCCCGAGGGCTTAAAGTTCAGGGCGGAGAGTGGCAGTGTGCCCGTGACGGAGCATTTCCCAGTGCACCTTAATTCTCCTACAGAGCTCCATCACCCTCGCGGCGAGCCATGGTCATATCATGAGACACTTCTGCGCCGCACCTACTTGAAGTTGCACAGGTTTTTTAAGGATATTTTACCGTTCTAGTGACAGACTAACATGATTTCTGCATAATTAACAGGAGAAACACTCTTGAGAACTAGGCTAATTATCTCTGTGGCCTTTGAAAATAGTGGTGGTGAGAGAGCAAGTTTATGGGTGTCGAGCATCAGGCCAGCAAGAGATTGTGTGGCGCCGAGGCTGCTGGGATTAGACTTACAGTTAGGTGAAATATCTGAAGTTTGTACAAAAGGGCCTAAAGATTGCATATGAAAGTGTGGTTATGCTTATATACACTGGCTTTATATCAGGTGAATCATTTGAAGCTTGGACAAAAAAAGATTTATGATTGGATATGAAAGACCAGTTATGATTATATACTCGTACGTTATGTTTATATTACGTGAATAATTTGGGGCTTAGGCGAGAAGCTAAGATTTGATTATAAAGATGTAAGATAGGATAATTTGAAGCTTAGATCAAAAGGTTTATAACACTGGATACGAAGTTGTAATATTAGCGTTAGAATAATATTAAATTTTGAAAAAAAAAACTAAGGTTGGATATGTAAGAATAGCGTTAGAACAATTTGAACCGTGAACAGAAGATAAAATAACGCTGAAAAAAAAATATGTACTGCACTAGAAATTATTGGCGAGGACCTTACGTCACCTGCGTATAGAAAAAGTACTGTGTTACTGCAATGCTGAACACACACCCTTTAAGCACAGAACAGAGCAGGAACATAGAAGAGGGAATACTAAACATAACACCGTGAACTCCACAAATCACCCCTGTCAATTACTCCTGTTCCCCTTCCACGTATTGACTCCTCGCAGGGCCCTCGCGCTCCCGTGTATGGGGCACCGCGGCCACCACTCCTCGCTGGGGCAGAGACAAAGGCTGTCCTCGTGGTTAGGTCCTCTCCTTTAACTGGCTATCTTTACCCTTCCCTTGTTCAGCCCAGTTCACCTCAGTCTGCACGGCTGCCTTCTGCTGTCTCCCGGTCATCGAGTCTTCTCCACTGCCCTGCACTGTTTTACACTCTCTACACTCTTTCTCATATATGCTTCTACAATCACAGTCTTCTACACTACGCTGTTGCACTTTCCCAACCTTCTGTGCTTCTCTAAACTGCTTTTACACTTTCAAAACTCATATATTCTTCTACAATGCTCTACACTCGCAGTCATCTACACTTTTCTACGTTGTTTTGAACTTCTACACTCTCCTTGTCTTCTGTTTTTTCTCTACACTGCCCTACACTGCTTTACACTACACTGTCTTATAATCCTACAATTCTCTATATTCACAGCCCTCTACACTGTTCTACACTCTTTCAAATTTCTACACTCACACCCCTCCCAGTCTTTTCTCTTCTTCTACATTTCTCTACACTCACAGTTCTCTACACTCTTCTACACTGTTCTACATTTCTCTACACTCACAGTTCTCTACACTCTTCTACACTGTTTGAAATTTTAAACACTCCCGCAGTTTACTATATTATTCTGTACCGCTTTACTCCCTCACACTTCGGTCCTCCCCAGCCCAGTCCACACCGTTGCTTCCTCCGCCATCTTCCTCAGCTGTCTCCATTTCCACAACTCCTTTCAATATACTGAATACCAATGCATGATTTACACTCCCCTCCCCTCTCGTGGGTCAAAACACTGGATTTTGCACTCACTGTTGTGTTTCCCGTCATTATTCTTCTCTTATTTCCACCTCTTTATCTGCTCCTCCCAACATCACCCGGTATTTGTTTATGACTTACATGGACCTCCTCCCTCTGATAAGATTTTCCACTCTCTATTGTTTAGCGGCATTATTATTCTCTTATTTTTGTTTTTACCATTGTGTGCATGCTAACTATTCCTCTCAGCTTATAGAATATTCGTACACAGTTCACGATCCC
>NC_087158.1:14015799-14023299 GCF_035594125.1 Scylla paramamosain
TTTATTTTTACATCCTACTTTTATCCTTCCCTACCCTCTTTATCTCCTGTACAAGACCATCCATCTCTATTCCTTCCTATCCCTTTCTCCTCCCATTCCCCCTTACGAACTCAAGCAAATTTCTCTTCCCTTCCTACCCCTATTCCTTTATTCCTTCCTATCCTAGACATGACTATACTTCTCTCCTCCCATCCTACTTCTATTCAATACTATCCCACTACTGTCCCCTTCATCCCCTCCCCCTTTCCAACCATCCACTAACACGTAAACTTCATTATATTTTCCCGTATAGTTCCTGTCGCAGCAAACACCGCCATCCCACCACCACCATCACCACCACCACCACCACCACCACCACCAGCATCATTTCCGTGCGTGTGGCGCCACCTAGGCCCACTTATTGCTATTATTGTGACAGACAGATATTTAAATTGAAAACCTTTGCTCCGCTGGCTACGTATTAGAGCATTTATGAGCATTTGCCGCCTGAGGGAGACACATGCAGACATACGGACAGGGAGAAAAAAAAAGAGAAAGAGAGAGAGAGAGAGAGAGAGAGAGAGAGAGAGAGAGAGAGAGAGAGAGAGAGAGAGAGAGAGAGAATGGGGGTAAAGAGTTATTACACTCGTCTATATCTCAATGGTGATGCAAGTAAGAGCTATTTTTTTAATTGGAATATAAATTGAGTAACGTTAATTAATGAGGTGTGGTTTGGGAAAATTAAGCTTGTGAGTGTTTTTGCTTCGTCTGTACTTGTGATTCATTGGAGTTTTGTGGTGTGATGGTGCTGATGTGGGTCTGTAAATACGTGGTGGGCGTGTTGATGAGTTGATGGATTGAAGGATGGATGAGATAGGTGGAAAGACTCATAGGTGGACAGATGGATGACTGGGTGGGTATGGATGAATGGATGGAAGGATGGAAAGATGGTTAAATAGAGAGATAGATAGAAAGATAGATAAATAGGTGCATGGATGGATAGACTGAAAAGTAATAGATAAATTGGTAGATCAATAGATAAATTGAATAACAGATTGGAAAGGGAAAAAAAAAAAAGAAAGATACATAAATAAATAAATAGATAGATAAACAGATAGACAGATATAGATAGATGTAAAGACAGACAGACAGACAGATAAACAACAAAACAGAGATATCTAAACAACCAGACATAGTACAGACAAACACATACGTACATAAAACCAATGGAGAGACGAACACAAACAGACAAGCAGACATAAAGACAGACAGACACACAGACAAACACACAATGCCACACCTTCGCCATCACCACAAAAATACCAATAGTGTGATATATTCTAGTAATGCCAATTCTTCCTCGCACTTTTCTCCTCTTTTCCTCCTTTCTTCCCACGCATTCCAATTCCTTTTTCAATCCGTTCCAGGAGAAGGATTCCGACCAAGCTTCCTCCTCCTCCTCCTCCTCCTCCTCCTCACGGTTAATCCTCTCCCCCTCCGCTCCCTCACTCTCTCTCCTTCCTTCCCCTCCTTCCCAAAAGCAACTTCTAATCCTCTCTCCTCCTCCTCCTCCTCCTCCTCCTCCTCCTCCTCCTTCTATCTCTCTTCCCGTCTATTCATTTTCTGTCTATTTTTCCACCAAACTTTACCTAACTATTATTTGAAGTAGTAGTAGTAGTAGTAGTAGTAGTAGTAGTAGTAGTAGTAGTAGTAGTAGTAGTAGTTGTTGTTGTTGTTGTTGTTGTTGTTGTTGTTGTTGTTGTTGTTGTTGTTGTTGTTGTTGTTGTTGTTGTTGTTGTTGTTGTTGTAGAAATAGTAGTAGTAGTAGTAGCAATAGTAATATCGGCAGGAATATCAGCAATCTATCGCGAATATCGATATCGGCAAAGCATCGGAAACTTATCGGGAGTACTGGCATTGTTATCGGCAGAAATTTTTAGTATCGGTACATACATTCTTGCACCACCTCCAATAACTCTCTCTCTCTCTCTCTCTCTCTCTCTCTCTCTCTCTCTCTCTCTCTCTCTCTCTCTCATATTTCCTCATCACCTCCGTAACACTTTTTCTTCTCGTCTGACTTTCCTTCATAAAAAGACACCCACAAAAAAAAAGACACAAAAGAAAATAAAAAAAGCACAAAACCTTTCCATCTAAGTCAAGTCCGCCACTTTCTTTCCTTTCTGTATTTTTTTTTCTCTTTATTTTCATTATTTTTTTCTCGAGTCGTAATGAGTTTCTATTTGCGAGTGAGTGAGTGAGTGAGTGAGAGCGTGCGTACGTGTGTGTGTGTGTGTGTGTGTGTGTGTGTGTGTGTGTGTGTGTGTGTGTGTGTGTGTGTGTGTGTGTGTGTGTGTGTGTGTGTGTGTGTATTTATGAAACACGACACACACACACACACACACACACACACACACACACTTACCTTCTTTTTCTTCTTCTTCTTCTTTATTTATTCTTTCATGCAGACCAATCTTGTTATCAGTTATGGCCTATTTATCACCTGTTCGACTTTTCCTTTCTTTCTTTCTTTCTTCTTTCTCTCACTTTTTTTTTCATTCCAAAAGCGACTGAGAAGAGAGGGAAGAGGTGGGAGGGAGGGAGAGAGAGAGAGGGAGACGGAGAGGGGAAGAGAATGTGGAAATATCCTTCTATTCCTTCTTCTTCTTTTTCTTCTTCTTCGTCTCCTCCTCCTCCTGAAAGAGCCAACGGTTATACCAACAATACCGCGAGAGAGAGAGAGAGAGAGAGAGAGAGAGAGAGAGAGAGAGAGAGAGAGAGAGAGAGAGAGAGAGAGAGAGAGAGAGAGAGAGAGATAGGGGAAAACGTCGACACATTATTTTTCTTTTCTTTCTTTCTTTCTTTCTTCCTTCCTTTTTCTTCCTTTCTTTCTTTCACCTTCTTGTTCGCGGATGAAATATGACAGACGAGGTGACGGCTTGTGAGATATATTTATTTTTCATTCTCTCTTTCTCTCTCTCTCTCTCTCTCTCTCTCTCTCTCTCTCTCTCTCTCTCTCTCTCTCTCTCTCTCTCTTTCGTTCTTCCAGACTCATGAATGGAAAGAGAGAGAGAGAGAGAGAGAGAGAGAGAGAGAGAGAGAGAGAGAGAGAGAGAGAGAGAGAGAGAGAGAGAGAGAGAGAGAGAGAGAGAGAGAGAGAGAGTTGCCTTTTGAGATTTCGCTCTTCCATTATCGATACTTTGGCAATGGTGGTGGCGGTGGTGGTGGTGGTGGTGGTGGTAGGAGGGATGGTGAGCAAGCTAAGAGAAAAGGGAGGCAGGGAGGAGGAGGGAGTGAAGGTAAATTGAGGCAGCAGCAGCAGCAGCAGGAGGAGGAGGAGGAGGAGGAGGAGGAGGAGGAGGAGGAGGAGGAGGAGGAGGAGGAGGAGGAGGAGGAGGAGGAGGTTAAGGAAAGGAAGGGAAAGAGAGGGGTGATAAACGAGAGGTATAGAGGGTATGATGGAAAACATGTGCAGAGAGAGAGAGAGAGAGAGAGAGAGAGAGAGAGAGAGAGAGAGAGAGAGAGAGAGAGAGAGAGAGAGAGAGAGAGAGATCCAAACAGAAAGTTAAACATTTCGCCACGCTCATGCAGTTACATACTGTACATACACACACACACACACACACACACACACACACACACACACACACACACACACACACACACACACACACACAATCAAGAGAAGATAAAAAAGCGATCAGGTTTACGAGAAGATCAGATGAAGCAAATACTAGAACGTGCAGGAAAGGGAAGAGAGGTGGAAGAGCAGGAGGAGGAGGTGTGGGAGGGTGCCGTAATGCCACAGGCCTCAGTCAGACTCACGCCGGAATAATATGTAATATAAAAGTGAGTCTGAATTTAATATCGGTTCGCTTTTTCTGGTGAACTGAATGAGGAGCGATGCCATTATTGTGGCGAGCACCGCGCCGCGCCTGTGTGTGGCGGTGGACTGAAGCTTTGTGATTTGTTACCTCTGTGTGTGTGTGTGTGTGTGTGTGTGTGTGTGTGTGTGTGTGTGTGTGTGTGTGTGTGTGTGTGTGTGTGTGTGTGTGTGTGTGCCTAACCTTCTGTCCTCCACAGACCCGCCGTACTGCGCGAGGCCCCAGGGGGCGGCGCCCCGCCACGTGGTGGTGGCGGCTAACACTTCGGTCAGTCTGCGGTGCCTGATGGAGGCCGTGCCGAGCGACGTGTCCTTCATGTGGAGGGTGGGGCCGCCTCTTCCACCAAGGAGCTTCTCGGGGGAGCTCACGGTGCCCCCGCACCAGCAGCCCCTGGGGGTCGCCAGTGCCGCTCAACTGACCACGCAAAACACCCCGGAAGGCGCCTCAGCGGCCGGCGAATGGGAAGGCCCCTGGAGGGAGGCGTGGAAGCAGCTGGAGTCAGGTGAGGGCGTGGCCACGGTGGAGGGGCGAAGAGACCCATCCAAGGCAGGCGCCTCCAGCCTCACCCTCTCCCCCGGGGCCTCCACCGTGGTGGGCTGCTTCGCCAGGAACAGTGCCGGCCACACCCGCGTGCCCTGCCGCTACACCCTCACCGTGGTGGGTCAGTATCGCGCCACTGTGCCCTTACCTCACCCCCACACCCTTCCTGCAGCCCCCCCACCAACTCACCGCCGCAACCCCACCTCCTACCTGAAGCCCCCCACCACCCCACCGCCACTCCCTCATCCCGTGCCTGCATCTCACCTACCACACCACCACCACCACACCCTCACCCCCTGCCTGCACACCACCTACCACCCCACCGCTACATCCGCGCCGCACTGGCCTGCACGCACTTCCAATCTCCCGTTAAATCCTTTACACTTCACTTACACTCTTCCTGCTACACCTCAACACGCCTCTCAGCTCTCACACTCCCTCTTCCCTCTCCCTCACTTCCTCTGCTCTTCCCTCTCTCTCTCTTCCCTCCTCTGCTGCATCATCCCAGCAACAGGGAGACAGGGATGCACACCCAAGCAAGGTACGTAACGCGTCGCTGCCCCTGCCTCCCTTCCCTTTCTCCACTGCCAAGCCCTGATGCAACTCACAGCTGTTCCCATCACCTCCCCCTCCCTCCATCCATTCATCCATCACGGGCAACATGTTGAACTGATTGACACTTTCCCCCTATTTTTCCTTTCCCTCAGTAGTTTCCCCGAAAACACGAGATATCATTAGTTACACCTGTATGAAGCATGTGTGTGCATGTGTGTGTGTATGTGTGTGTGTGTGTGTGTGTGTGTGTGTGTGTGTGTGTGTGTGTGTGTGTGTGTGTGTGTGTGTGTGTGTGTGTCTCATGAACGACACACACACACACACACACACACACACACACACACACACACACACACACACACACACACACACACACACAGACAACCAGTGGATGAGAGAGAGAGAGAGAGAGAGAGAGAGAGAGAGAGAGAGAGAGAGAGAGAGAGAGAGAGAGAGAGAGAGAGAGAGAGAGAGAGAGAGAGAGAGAGAGTCAATCAGTCAGTCAGTCGATAAAAAAAATGAGAGAGAGAGAGAGAGAGAGAGAGAGAGAGAGAGAGAGAGAGAGAGAGAGAGAGAGAGAGAGAGAGAGAGAGAGAGAGAGAGAGAGAGAGAGGATTAATTATATTCCGAACTGGGCTGAGAGAAACAAAAATGCAATCAAATCAACTGCCTCAGCGGGTTGCAGAGGAAATTATTTTTAAGTTGTGCAAATGTTAGTGTGTCACGCCTCCCTCCCCTTGTCCCGGCGAGAGAGAGAGAGAGAGAGAGAGAGAGAGAGAGAGAGAGAGAGAGAGAGAGAGAGAGAGAGAGAGAGAGAGAGAGAGAGAGAGAGAGAGAGAGAGAGAGAGAGAGAGAGAGAGAGAGAGAGAGAGAGAGAGAGAGAATACAGACACACAGCCACACATAAATAAATACACACGATACCAAACAAAAACACCAGTCACCACCATCACCACCACCACCACCACCGTCACCGTCACCATCCCTTCCCCCCACAGAACCCCCCAAGGCCCTCACCAGCTGTAACGTGACGCTGCTGGACGTGACGCGGATGGAGGTGAAGTGTCAGGATCCCGCTCACGCCCAGACGCCCCAGCACGCCCACGGGGGAGGCGGCGGCGAGGGGGAGGGGGCAGCGGGCCACCCTCACGTCCACCACGCCTCCCCCAGCCTCAGCTTCGTCAGGTCCCCAGGGGCGTCGAGTACCAAGGCTAATATGGAGGTGAGAGAAAGCATTTTTTTCCCCCTTTTTTTTTTATGTAAGAGGAAACTATGAAAGCTTTATAAAAGGTGAAAGTTTCAGTTCCTGTTTCCCTTCATCCATTCTCCTCATTTCCCTCCAATCCTTTCCATCTGTCATTTTATTTCTCTTTCTCTTCAATACTTATCCAAAATTTGAGGATAAGTGCCTTGAAATCTCCGTCTTGAAACTGTTTGGCTGGTTTTCTTCCACTCTTTTTTTCTTTCAGCTTTTTCCTGTTCAATTTTAGCTAGGTTCTCTCTCTCTCTCTCTCTCTCTCTCTCTCTCTCTCTCTCTCTCTCTCTCTCTCTCTCTCTCTCTCTCTCACACACAATTTTTTTTTCATTCTTTTATTTAAGTTTTACTGTACTTTTAGTTACATGAGCTTGTATACTGAATCGAATATATTATTGGAGATTACAAACACATTATTTTATCATTTATTTGACAATATACATAGTTTTTAGCTTTATAGTAGACTTCCTTTCCATCCGCTTGATGTACAGAACAAAGATGTGATTACTCGTATTGTAATTAATAACTACTGGTGAATCTCTCTCTCTCTCTCTCTCTCTCTCTCTCTCTCTCTCTCTCTCTCTCTCTCTCTCTCGTAATTTAAACTACCCATATTTTTCCTTCCTCCTCCTCCTCCTCCTCCTCCTCTTTAATTATTCCTCGCTCCCTCTCTTTACAGTTTCTTTTTTTTTATTTATTCATTCCTCTTAAATCTTTGGTGTTTTATTGATACCAGTTGTTGCGGTAATTGGAAGTTCTGTATGTGGGTGGTAGTGCTGTGGTGATGACGTCAGTGCTGTGGTGAGGTTATAATGACGATGATATTGTAGTGTCTGTGGTAGTGGTGTGGTAACAGTGGCGTTGTGGTGATGATGTTGCGGTGTTCATTTGGTGGTGGTGTGGTAGTGGTGCTCTTGTCGTTGTAGTGGTAGTGATGTGGTGTTACTGGTGGAAGTGGTGGAGTGGTGGCGCTGTGGGGTTCGTTTTGTGAGAATGGTGTGGTGATGACAGGATGGTGGTGGTGGTGGTGGTGGTGGTGGTGGTGGTGGTGGTGGTGGTGATGGAGGTGGTGGTGGTGAAGTTATGGAGTTTTGTGAGGATGGTGTTGTGATGATGAGGTAGTGGTGGTGGCGGTGGTGGTGGTGGTGGCGGTGAATGGTGTTATATTTGCGGTGTTCTGCTGTGTTGTTGCTGTGCGGGTAATGTTATAATGTTACTGCACTGACTGACGCAACAGAGAAACATAAAATGGGAGACTAAAGGATTAACCCTCAATAGCGTCAGTTTAAA
>NC_087158.1:14030799-14033299 GCF_035594125.1 Scylla paramamosain
AGAGTCATCCAAGCTTTCTTTCTTTTTCTTTTTTTCTTTCTCCTTTTCTCCCTTCTTAATCTCTACAATAATTCACTCCGTCAATATATTTTTTTTCTGCCTGTCTAGTGATTGAAGCTTTCTTTTTCCCCTTTCTCTCCTTTTCTCCATTCTTTACCACCACAAGCCTTCATTCATCCATCAAATAATATTCTTTTTAGCCTATCTTCTTTTCTTCTGTCTTTTCTATCTCCTTTTTCCGTTCTTTCTCTTTCTTCCTCACTCTGTCCCTACACCAACAATATCCATCTAGCATTATTTTCCCCACATCATTCCCTTCCGTTTGATGTTCCCTTCTTACCCCCTACACTGTTCCCTCTCCTATCACCCCATCACCTGTTCACAAACCCCTCACTTCCCATCACCTTCCAGTATACTTTCACTTATTACCTTCTCTCTTATCAGACTCCCGCATGCACTTTTCACGCCTCGTATTCCTTCACTTTCTCACACCTGCAGCTTCCCCGATCACCTCACATTCGATTCCAATTACTTTATTTCTTTTAAGTCATCCTAGCATCTTCTCTAATCATTCGCAGCTTCTTTAATCACGTACACATCTATTCTGAACATTTTCACCTGTTTGTAACCACTCACATCTTTCCTAGTCACTTCCACACCTGTCCTAATCATTCACACGTTTCTAATCACCCTCACACCTTGTAACCATTTCATTCACACACGTTCCCTAATAACTTACACAGCTTCCCTTTACAGTTATTGACGCTTTTCCCTACTCGTTCTCACACCTGTCCGATTACTCACATCTGTCTTATCTCTTTCTGTCTCATCCCAAATCATTCACACTTTTCTTAACCACTAACACTATCTGATCATTCACGCATCTTCCCTAATCACTTATATGTTTCCTCTAACCACTCACACCTGTCCTCTCTCTCTCTCTCTCTCCTTCAGGTTTGGTCGGGCAACACACTGGTGGCGAATGTGAGCGCAGGGCGACCCCAGTTCTCAGTGCGCGGCCTTCCCCCCGACACGGAGCTGCGCCTCGTCATCTACACCGCCACGCCCCACGCCCGCTCCCGCCCGCTGCGCCTGCACGCCCGCACGCTGCCCCGCAAGGTTGCCCACTTCACTGGTGAGTACGGGGAGGGGAGGGGAGGGGAGGGAGGGAAGGGAGCGGAGGAGAGGAGTGGGTGGGGAAGGGAAGGGGAGGAAGGGAGAGAGAGAGAGAGAGAGAGAGAGAGAGAGAGAGAGAGAGAGAGAGAGAGAGAGAGAGAGAGAGAGAGAGAGAGAGAGAGAGAGAGATTTTGGGAAATTAGTAAGAGAAAGGGAGGAGGAGGAGGAGGAGGAATTATGGGTGTGTGTGTGTGTGTGTGTGTGTGTGTGTGTCTGTGTGTGTGTAAGTCTGCAAGCCTGCCTCTAATCACACGGCGCTATTCTAATCACCACCCTCCCCTTACCCCTCCCTCAGTACCCCCACCGACCTCCCGCCCCACCCACACCCGCCCCCCGCCAGCAGCTGACGTGCCCACCCCGCCCTCTCATGGTCCCCTCGACGCCCTGGCCTGGGAGGTGGCGGGCGGCGTGGGCGGGGCGTGTGTGGCGCTGCTGCTGGTGGCGGGGGTGCTGGGGGCGGCGAGGGTGTGGCGGCGGCGGCGGAGGAGCGACGGTCTGATGCTGGATGAGGCGGCGGCAGGAGGAGCAGGAGGAGGGGAAGGAATAGGAGGAGGAGGAGGAGTGCTGCCTGGTGGAGAAGGTGACAGCACAGAGGAGCATCAGCATCTGCAGCACCACGCCGCTCTCGTCAGCACTACTTCAGGTGGGTGGTGGTGATGGTGGCGGTGGTGGTGGTGATTATATATATATATATATATATATATATATATATATATATATATATATATATATATATATATATATATATATATATATATATATATATATATATATATATATATATATATTTTTTTTTTTTTTTTTTTTTTTTTTTTTTTTTTGTCAATGATGGTAGCAACACTAATATTAACACTATTCTTTTTAGAACAACTACCTGTGTATGTGGGCTTTATTATTACTCCTTTTTAGTTTTTCTTTTTATTATTGGCCTTAACCTCACTGCAGTTCTTGGGTTTCTCAGTGATGGCACCAATACTAATATGAACACCATTTTTATTCTTTTTTTTATTTATTTTTTTTTATATATTTTTTTTAGGGGGGTGTATGAGGGACTGTTTTTGTGGGATTTCTTTATTGCATCAGCTTTTGTTGCCTTGGCGTAAATCCTTATTACATGAAAATAAATAGATAAATAAGTAACCCTTATACACACAGACACACACACACACACACACACACACACACACACACACACACACACACACACACACACAGACCTCTTGTCAAACCACACACGCAACAGCATAAACAAAACTATCTAACCTACAATAACAACGCAACATTAACATAAAACACAAAATATAAAAGACTCGTATGGAAACAA
>NC_087158.1:14040799-14068299 GCF_035594125.1 Scylla paramamosain
CATAAGAGAACACACGCCAGCCTTCACTCAGACACAACACCAAGACCCAAGACAACCAGCAGAGTCACCAGGGCAGCGTGCAATGTTCCAATGTCTTCCCGTCGCGTGTGTTTCCGTGCAGCGTGTACCTGACGTCACGCCCTGCCCGCCCTGAGGCACGCCCGTCCCTCACACAGGCCTGGGTGAAATTATCTCTTTTCTCTCTCTCTCTCTCTCTCTCTCTCTCTCTCTCTCTCTCTCTCTCTCTCTCTCTCTCTCTCTCTCTCTCTCTCTCTTTCCTTCATACGGCCAGCGTGCTTCCGTGAGTGACAGCACAATTTGAGAGAGAGAGAGAGAGAGAGAGAGAGAGAGAGAGAGAGAGAGAGAGAGAGAGAGAGAGAGAGAGAGAGAGAGAGAGAGAGAGAGAGAGAGAGAGAGAGAGAGAGAATTGGAGAGCATTCAACATGTAAAACAAAGTAGATAATGATGACGATGATTAAGAGAGAAAGCGAGACCAAAAAAACACATACGTGCTTCCTATCAACCCTATCTTCGACGGCGCCTGCATCAGGGAGCTCAGGGGTGCGGCGTGAGTCTCTGCAAGGGCATCTCATCCTGCCTACGCCACCATGGACGGAGACTGGCCACAAAAGCCTCCAAAAACAGAAAGGAATGACCACCTAACCTCCTGCCACTGAAGGAAGGAAAATAAAGTATAAATGCATAGCTCTGACGATACAGGCTAAAAAAGAAAAATAAATAATAACAATGATAAATAACAAAATAAATAAATAAATCACCCAATCAACCATTCAGTCAATCAGTCAATATGTTTTACCTTCGTCACCATATTATGCTGTTGACTTTTTCTGCTTCTGTAAACACTGACTGCTGTTTGATACATCCTTCCTCATTCATTATCATTCCATCTCCAATCTTTAAACTGGTCAGAAATTGCAAAATGTATCCTTGATATTCCCCTCCTTTCTTGTAGATTCCGTGCATTACTTCTGGTGCTTAAAAATTGTTTCGTGTCACAGTGAAAGGGTTAACTGACTGACTGACTGACTCACTGACTGACTGACTGACTGACTGGTTGATTGACTGACTGACTGACTGACTGGCTGACTGACTGACTAGTTGATTGACTGACTGACTGACTGACTGGTTGACTGGTTGACTGACTGACTGACTGACTGACTGACTGACTGACTGACTGACTGACTGGTTGATTGACTGACTGACTGATTGGTTGATTGATTGATTGATTGACTAACTGACTGGTTGACTGACTGACTGACTGACTGACTGACTGACTAACTGGTTGATTGACTGACTGACTGACTGGTTGATTGATTGATTGATTGACTAACTGACTGGTTGACTGACTGACTGACTGACTGGTTGACTGACTGACTGGATGACTGGTTGATTGATTGATTAACTGACTGACTGACTGACTGGTTGATTGACTGACTGATTGACTGCCTGGTTGATTGACTGAGTGGTTGACTGACTGGTTGACTGAGTGACTGACTGACTGACTAAGTGGTTGACTGACTGACTGACTAGGTGAAACTGACTGACTGATTGACTGGTTGACTGACTGACTGGTTGAGTGACTGACTGACTGACTAAGTGGTTGATTGACTGACTGACTAGGTGAAACTGACTGACTGATTGACTGGCAGTGCGGCGCCAGCGGAACACGGCCATTTTTCCAGAAGGCAGTGTTGATCTTGAAGTGCAAGTGTGAAGCAACAATTCTTCTCTCTTTTATTATTACCAAACAAATACTTCTTTTTCTTCTTGATGCAGTATTTTCTTTCCTGTTTTCTTCACGCCTCCACATTTACAGTGTTCTCTCATGCATAAGAAATCACTGTATTTCCCTTACCATTACCAGAAATTACATTTTACTTTTCCTCGTTAACTGTTGCATTTTTCGCCTCATCCCTTTTCACTAGTCCACACTGAAAGAGTTCTCATGTTCTCACTTAGCGCTAATCATAATTTCATCACGCACCAATATACGTATCAGCCACCTCATTCAATATTCACCGGGATGACAATAGCACTGCCGCGTTTCTCCATTAACCCATCATCTCGTCCACGCGTCGCCCCGGCCAGGCTCTGTAAAACACTGGCATCATCAAGCATCAGACCCACACCTTTCCTCATGGTGCAAAAGACCACAAGTCTCCCCAAATGGCACCACCCGCGCCTCTATGCCTCTGTGCCTCTGCTGCGCCTCATTCACTCCCCGCTGGTGCTCCTTGGCCTCACTCATGCCACCTGACGCACACTGGGATGACGGCAAGGACGACGATGGCGGCGAGAAAATACGGTAGACTCATTTTTGTGTTTTTTATAGGAAGAAGTGAAGGACGAAGATGACAAGAAGGACGAGAAAGACAAGGAGAAGGAGGAGAGGGAGAAAGCGATGACGACAAAAGAACGAGGATTACAAAAGCGTCACAAACAAGGAAGAGAAGGTCGAAAAGGACAACTAATACAAAAAAACGAAATTAGGACGAAGAAACGAAAACAGCGAGAACAAAACGGTAGAAATTCAGGGGAAACAGGAGAAGGAGGAGGAGAAGAAAGATAAAGAAGAGCAGGTGGAGAATGTGGAAGCAGCATAAGAGGAGAATAAGAAGAGGCTAGGATAATGAAAAAACATGGGAGGGAGGCCACGGGAGAAGATAAATAGGGGGATAAGGAAGAGATCACCCGCGTACAAGGAAGAAGGAGGCGGGAGGAAAGTAAAGTGGAGGTGCTGAGCATAAAAGAGGCGCGTAAAAATGTAAATAAGGTGGAAGGAAAAGAAGAGACGAAAGAAAGAAGAAGAAAAAGAATACCAGTAAAAAAAATAATGAAAAGGGGAAGAATAATGAGATAAAAGTAGGAGACGACCATAAGAAAAATTGAAAACAAATGAACGAGAGACGAAAGGGAGGAAATAATAAAGAAAGGACAAATTATAAAATACGTATTTGGGAAAATGTGAAGGAAGGAAGGAAAGAAAAAAAAAAGGTAAACAAATAGAAAGGAGAGAGGGAAAGAATGGAGATAAAATCCAAAATTACTGAAAGAATAAGTGGAAGAGGAGGAGGAGGAGGAGGAGGAGGAGGAGGGAAGATGCAGAAGATAGCAAAAGGAGGAGGGAAATGAAGAGAAAAAATAAGACCGTGGAGGAAAATGAAACAAGATGTAGGAGACAGTAAGAAGAATGAGAGGGATGAGACGAAGGAAGGAAGGAAGGAAGGAAGGAAGAAGCAATGAAAACAGCTCGATATGAAGAAAAGAAGTAAGGAAGGAAAGTATGTGACGATCAGGAGTCAGTTTGTGAGAGAGTGAGTGAGCGAGTGAGCAAAGGAGTGTCTGCGAGAGTTAGCGAGAAAGTACACGAGTAAATAAGGAAGAAATCTGAAGAGAAAGGAAGAGTGAATAAGGAAGTGAATCATAATCTGAGAAAATAATGGAAGGAGTGAACAAAAAGGATTGCATGGGAAGAACAGATACCAGAAGACCTAACCTAACTTAACCTAACCTAACCAGGAACAGGATAGATACATCAGAGAGAGGCAGAGAAGGAAAAGAAGGAGAAAGGGAGGAATGAGGAAGAAGGGAAAGGAAAGGAAGGAGAAAGGAAAGGAGGAAGAGGGAGGGGAAGGAAAGGAAGGAGAAAGGAAAGGAGGAAGAGGGAGGGGAAGGAAAGGATGGAGAAAGGAAAGGAGGAAGAGGGAGGGGAGGGGAGGGAAAGGAAAGGAAGGAGAAAGGAAAGAAGAAGGAAAGGAGGAAGAGGGAGGGGAAGGAAAGA
This sequence comes from Scylla paramamosain, assembly GCF_035594125.1. Taxonomy (NCBI): domain Eukaryota; kingdom Metazoa; phylum Arthropoda; class Malacostraca; order Decapoda; family Portunidae; genus Scylla; species Scylla paramamosain. The sequence goes on from NC_087158.1 coordinate 14,044,602, forward strand.
ATGGAGAAAGGAAAGGAGGAAGAGGGAGAGGAGGGGAAGGAAATGAAGGGAAAGGGAAAGGAAAGGAGGAAGAGGGAAGGAAAATAAAAGAATAACGTAAAGGGAAAAAAATGTTAGTTGTAAAAGAACAGATACTGAACAAAGAACAGGCGTGTGTGAATGAGTGAATGAGTGAGTGAGCGAGCGAGTGAGGGAATTGAGTGAGTGAGCAAGTGAAAGTTTGAGAGAACCAAGAAAAAAATGCATGAGTGAGAGTATGAACAAATGAATCAATGACCCAATAAGTGAGCTAATGACTAAGTGAGTGACCAAGTGAGTGAGTGAGTGAGTGAGTGCATTGCGTAAGAAAGAAGCAAATCATACTGGCAACCTTCATATCATTACGCTGCGACCAAAGTCAATTAAGATCTCATTATAACTCGCCAGAAAAATTTCCCTAAATCTCATTTCTTTGCGAGCCCACACTTCCTTCCTGGGAGAGAGAGGGGGGAGGAGGAGGGACGGGGAGATGAAGGAGGAAGAGAGGGAAAGTAGGGAAGGGGTGAAGGGAGGAAAGAGAGGGAAGAAAGGAAGGATAAGGGAAATGAGGAAGAAGGAGGGAAAGGAGAGGAAGAGGAAGGAAAAGGAAGAAGTGGGAGGGGGATGAAAGGAAGAAGGGTAACAAGGAAGGAGAAGGAGAAGGAAATAAGGAGAAAGGTGAATGAAGAAGAAAGAGGGGGAGGAAAGAAAAGCGAATAGGGAGAATGAGGAAGGAGAGGAAGGAAAAGAAGAAAGGAAAGGAGGAAGAGGGAGAGGAAGGAAAGAAAAAGGGAAAACAGGAGGAGAGAGGGAAAAGAAAAGGGTAATATAAAGAAAAATCTTGTTAGTCGTAATTATTTTCATGTATATTGATTAGGAGGAAGAGGAGGAGGAGGAGGAGGAGGAGGAGGAGGAGGAGGAGAAACAGAAGCAAAAGGAAGAGTAAGGAGGAGGAGATGACAGAACAACACGAAATAAGGAAGGGACATAAGAAGAGTTTGAACAAGAGAGAGAGAGAGAGAGAGAGAGAGAGAGAGAGAGAGAGAGAGAGAGAGAGAGAGAGAGAGAGAGAGAGAGAGAGAGAGAGAGAGAGAGAGAGAGAGAGAGAGAGAGAGAGAGAGAGAGAGAGAGAGAGAGAGAGAGAGAGAGAGAGAGAGAGAGAGAGAGAGAGAGAGAGAGAGAGAGAGAGAGAGAGAGAGAGAGAGAGAGAGAGAGAGAGAGAGAGAGAGAGGGAGTGGACTTGAATGGGGAGGAACACAAAAGAACGAAAAAGGAAAGGGGCTGTGAGAAGAGGAGGAGGAGGAGGAGGAGGAGGAGGAGGAGGAGGAGGAGGAGGAGGAGGAGGAGGAGGAGGAGGAGGAGGAGGAGGAGGAGGAGGAGGAGGAGGAGGAGGAGGAAAATTACAAAGGATTACTTGAGATAAACGAACAGCAAAAGATGTTTAGGTTCTGGCATGACTGTTCGGAAACTAATTCTAACTACTGAATAAAAAGAAGAAGGAGGAGGAGGAGGAGGAGGAGGAGCCAGGACTTCCTCTATCAATCAGGCAGACTGGCAGCTCGTCAAAACAAATTAATAAAGCAAACAACAAGAAACAACAATAACACACGAGAAAAAAAAACGTAAACAGCACACGAGGGAAAAAAGAAGATAAAAAAAAAAAAAAGAGGGGGGACAAACATCACGCTGACGAAGAATAAAGAAAAAAATTTGACCACCTGCCTCCTACCCGCCCCCCCCCCAACAAAAATAGAAAAAAAAAACATGGACACAAATTAAATATAGAAACGCAACAAATAAGAAAATAAACAAAGGAACGTTCCCAAATAAAGATAGATTAAAAAAAAAAGGAATACGTGGACTGAGAAATTTAATTACACTTCCAGATTTGGACTTCACGAATAAAGTAGAAACAACAACAACAACAACAACAACAACAACAACAACAACAACAACAATAACAACAACAACAACAACAACAACATTAACTACTACTACTACTACTACTACTACCATCATATCTACTATCAAAACTACTACTACTACTACTACTACTACTACTACTACTACTACTACTACTACACTACTACTACTACTACTACTACTACCACTATTACTACTACATAGAACAAGAACAAAGAACAAGAAGAATAAGAACAAGAAGCACAAGAAAAGAATAAGACAAGAACAAGAACAAGAAGAACAAGAACAAGAAGAAGAAGATGAAAAAATAAAATAAAATAAAATGAAAAAAATAAATAAATAAAAAAAAATAATAATAATGATAATAATAATAATAATACCACATCTATTATAATAACAACAACAATAATAAAAATAACAACAGCAATAAAAATAACAACAAAAACAACAACAACTACTACTACTACTAATACTATTACTACTACTACTACTACTACTACTACGAAGAAGAAGAAGAAGAAGAAGAAGAAGAAGAAGAAGAAGAAGAAAAGAAAATAATAATGATAATTACAACAAAAATGATAATGATAATAATAATACCACATCTACAGCAACAATAAAACCACCACCACCACCACGACCACCACCACCACCACCACCACCACTTCCTTCCTACCAATTTCTTTCGACTAAAATTGAATAAGAGTTGGGGGGAATTTTTCATTTCGTACGGGAACTTTTTGGCATTAATGCGTCCGTCAAAAGCCAAAGTTATCGCCGACCACCTGGGAAATTATGATAAAGACGCCAGGTATACCCAGGTAGAGAGAGAGAGAGAGAGAGAGAGAGAGAGAGAGAGAGAGAGAGAGAGAGAGAGAGAGAGAGAGAGAGAGAGAGAGAGAGAGAGAGAGAGAGAGAGATGGTATTAAGGAAAAAATGAAAATAACACCATCTGGAAATAAAATAGAAAAGAGAGAAAAATACAATAGAAAAGAGAAAAAGGGAAGCGAAGAAAGTACAAAAGAAACGAAGCATGAGAGATAAAACGAAATGCATGAAGGAGGAAAAGCAACAGAAAATGAGATGAAAAGAAAAAAATGCTTAAAAAGAGAAAGGAAGAAGAAAAAGAGAAATATATAAACAAAGAAAGAAAGGAAGAAAGAAAAAGAAAGAAAGGAGGAAAGAAAAAGCAAAAAAGGAAATATAAAGAGAAAGAAAAAGGACAGAAAAATATATAGGACGACAGAAGGAAAGGGAAGAAAATATAAAATGAAGAAAGAAAGAAGGAAAGGGAAAAAAATGTAAAAAATAAACAAAAGAAACAAGGAAAGAAACAAACAAACAAAAGAAGAAAGAAAAGAAAAGGAAACAAAAAAACAAGAAAAAAAGAAAAAACAAGAAACAAACAAAAAAGATAAATTAACAGAGAGAGAGAGAGAGAGAGAGAGAGAGAGAGAGAGAGAGAGAGAGAGAGAGAGAGAGAGAGAGAGAGAGTTGTACAAGGCTAAAGTTTTGACAGACAGGCGCCAAGAAAAAAAAAAAAAATGCCGCTACAAACTTATCATTTTCTTTGATTAAATGGAAATTAATATCGAAGATGGCAAATGAAGAAGAGCAGGAGGAGGAGGAGGAGGAGGAGGAGGAGGAGGAGGAGGAGGAGGAGGAGGAGGAGGAGAGAGGAAACGACGGTGATTAGAAGTACGAAGAAGATAATAAGAAAAGATAGTAAAAGAAGGAAGAAGAAAGAGGAGAGGAGAGGAGAGAAAATGAGGAAGAGGAATACAAAGGAATACAAAGGAAAGCCAAACAGCAACAGCCCTTTTGGTCCTTGCAAGGCTGTTTGGTAACTACTAACTAGCTACAAGGAAGAGATACAAGACAACACAGCAGAAGGTTCCTCCCCACCCACCACTCCCTCCAGCTTGCGCTGGCATGGAAATAGTTGGGAAAAAGTACCATGCAGTATGGAAAAACTGAAATGGAATTTTCACAGGAAAGGATGAAAGGAAGATCTACTATTCACCCTACGGTGAACTCTATACGCTTGTATGAACACATTAATAACAAAATCGGATGTCTGTAAAATAAAAACAAAAAATATATAAAAAATAATAAAAAATAAAACATAAAAAAATAATAACTGCATGTGTTATCGATTCATTTGTTATTCTTCGGACAAGAAGAGAGCTTGTTGGGGATTAGCTTTTAAGCATTTGTCTATTTTGTTTTTGAGTGATTCAACAGAATTGCTGTTTACTATTTCTGAAGGAAGTTTATTACAGATATTTACTGTGCGATTAAAGAAAAAAATGCTTGGCCTCGAGGGATTTAAAACGCTTGAGTATACTGTTGAATCCATTATTTCTTGTCAGTTTAGAATGATCGGTGATAAAATATTTATTAGCGTCAAGGTTACTATATCCTTTAAGAATTTTGAACACTTCAGTTAGGTCTCCTCTTACCCTGCGCTTCGTTTGAATAAAAACGTTTAATTCTTCCAGTCGTTCCTGATACGACTTATTACGCAATCTTGGAAAGAATTTCAGTGACTCTACACTGTATCTTTTCTAGTTTTTCAATATCTTTTTTTTTTTTGTGATACGGTCACAAGAACTGCATACTGTGTTCCAGATGAGGGCGCACCAGTGAAATATATAAAGCAAGTATAACTTTTCTTATTTAAATTCAAAGGTTCTTCCAATGAACCCTATTAATTTATTTGCTGTTTTTACTGTTTCTGTGCAGTGCTGACTCGGCTTTAGATCTTTTGACACGACAACACCAAGATCTTTTTCTTTTTCAGCGCCTGACAGTGGCATGTTATTCATTACACATCTCGCCTGAACATTATTGTTCCTGATATGTAAAACTTTACATTTTTTCTATACTGAATCTCAACTTCCATTTTTCTGCTTGTTAGTTTATTGAGGTCACACTGTAGTTCCTGCCAGTGTGACGTTGACGTTATTTTACATGTTATTTTTGGTGTCATCTGCGAATTTACTTATTTTACGATTGATTCCTTCATCAATATCATTAATGTATATTATGAAAAGTACCGGTCTTAATACAGAGCCTTGAGGAACGCCGCTATTTACATTATGCCAATCTGACTCTTTCCCGTTAATTACAACCCGCTGTTTTCTGTCAGAGAGCCAGTCTCCCAACCATTTCTGGGTGTTTCCGGTAATGCCGTGAGCTTTTACTTTACTGATGAGTCTCTTATGGGAAACAGTGTCGAGAGCTTTCTGGAAATCAAGGTAAATAATGTCAAGTACTTTTGTCTCATCATACGAGTTAAATACTTCTTAAAAAAAGTCTAGTAAGTTTGTCAAGCAGGAACGTTTGTTTATGAATCCGTGTTATGAATCTTTCATGATTTTATTTTCTTCTTAGTATTTAACAATCTTATCTCTGATTATTGTTTCCATCAGCTTGCACACTACTGAAGTCAGACTGATCGGCCTGTAATTGGATAGCAGTGATTTATTTCCCTTTTTTTTTTAAGATAGGCGTGACATTTGCTAATTTCCACTCGTAGAGGGACTTTACCCGCTAGTAAAGTTTTATTGAATAAAATTGGTAAACGGTTTCACGAGGTCATTTCTTGCTTCTTTTAAGAAGCCTGGGTGATACCTTGTCTGGCCCGAGTGTTTTGTTTACGTACATGTTCTTCATGACTGAAAGGATTTCGTTTTCCGTGATGGTTAAGTCAGGCAGCGTGGTGCCTCGTGATTGAGGCGCGGGGGTCGGCAGGCTGCCCTGAACATCCTCAGCTGTGATGACTGATGAAAAATAATCGTTCAGGGTGTTCGTCATGTCTGCTTCGTTTTCAGTTTTTTGCCATTTTCTGTTATTAATAGACCAATTGTTGACGTTATAACCCTTTTAGTTTTTACAGAGCTGTAAAATTCTTTAGGGTTCGTTTTAAACGAATTTGCGATCTGAGCTTCAACAGATTTTTTTGCTGCATTTGATCAGCTTTTTAGTTTTTTTTTTTTCTGCGCAATCTGTCGTGCTCTAATTTATCATTATTATTTTGTGTTAATTTGTATTTGTAGTACGCTTTTTCTTTACCAGAAGACAGCATCTGATTTCATTATTCCACCATTTCGGTTTGGTGTTCTTTATCTTCCGTCTGTTTCGTAGATGTACACACAAAATCGCGGTTTCATTTAACTTTTTTAGCAAACACTTCCCATGCTTTGTTAATGTCTGGTGTTCCCAGCAGTTCATTTCAATTCGTGGATGCAAGCTGCATGCGAAGTCTCTCGAAGTTAGCACGCCGATTGTCTGGCACTTTTTCTTTACTTTCGCTTACTTTAGCTTTGTCAAAATTGATGGTGAAAAGTAAGCTACGATGATCGCTGGAGCTAAATTCCGGTCTAATTTATACGTCTTTTACTGATTCTTCATCAGTTGTTAAAACAATATCTAGGATACTGTTACCTCTCGGCGGATGCATGATGTGCTGGTGGAGGGAGCTTTCTAGTATGCTCTTGTAGAGCTGCTGACCTGCGTGAGCAGTCAGTGACTTACCCCACTTTCATGGCTGGAAGATTGAGGTCTCCCTATAATTATACAATTATTTACGCAGCAAATGTCCGCGATTAGATCATAAAGTTTTTTGTCTGTAGCGGGTGACTGGGCTGGAAGACGATAGACAACACTGAATATTATTTTACGAGATTTATTTTCTATCTGGATGAAAGTGACGCCTGTGTTAGCAATGACTGAGGTGGGCAGCAAACCAGGGTGAAGATTACTTTTTACGTAAAACACTACACCACCTCCTGTACGGTGAGTTCTCTCGCAGCTAAAAATACTGTAGCCAGGAAGAGACTACTCGGCCAAGAAATCTCTGCTTGATAAATTTATCCATGTTTCCGTGACGCCTATGATGTCGTAGTTTTCAAGATGAGGAGGGGGAGGAGGAGGAGGAGGAGGAGGAGGAGGAGAGTTAAGGAGGGAAAAACGCAAGCAAAGTTAGACAAAAGATCAGAGAGAGAGAGAGAGAGAGAGAGAGAGAGAGAGAGAGAGAGAGAGAGAGAGAGAGAGAGAGAGAGAGAGAGAGAGAGACCGAAAATCCACTCATTACATGCGAGTGCAATTATCGCATCATTAATCTCTCTCTCTCTCTCTCTCTCTCTCTCTCTCTCTCTCTCTCTCTCTCTCTCTCTCACTACTCCTGACTTCACTCGCGTTTAAGTTAAAATTCTGGCTCATTATCTTAATTAAATTGCATATTAAGAGTATTATTGGCTCTAAACACTTAATTGCACTCAAAACAACAACAACAACAACAACAACAACAACAACAACAACAACAACAACAACAATAACAACAACAAACAGCAATAATAATGATAATGATAACAATAATAATAATAATAATAATAATAATAATAATAATAATAATAATAATAATAATAATAATAATAATAATAATAATAAAATAATGACAATAATAATGATAATAATAATAATAATAATAATAATAATAATAATAATAATAATAACAATAATAATAACAATAATAATAATAATAATAATAATAATAATAATGATAATAATGATAGTAATAATCAATAATAATAATAATAGTAATAATAATATTAATAATAATAATAATAATAATAATAATGGCGATGATGATAATAATATGATTGCAGCAGCACCATCGACAGAAGTAGTAGTAGTAGTAGTAGTAGTAGTAGTAGTAGTAGGAGGAGGAGGAGGAGGAGGAGGAGGAGGAGGAGGAGGAGGAGGAGGAGGAGGAGGAGGAGGAGGAGGAGGAGGAGGAGGAGGAGGAGGAGGAGGATTAGAAACAGCACTACAGTCTATAATTCACCTCTTTATTTATTCTCCTACTTGTCCATTTCTCTCTAACTTATCTATTCATCCACCCTCAAATCAATCTACCCACCAACGAAACATTAACACCACTAACCCAACCCACCACATCACCACATCACCACCACACACTTAACAAAACTTTCCCTTCTTTTGTCTAACTTCACCCGCATCACCCCTCACCTGACTCTCCTAGCCATCACCACTCAGTTATCCATACGGTGCCCGACAACAAGTCTCGACACGACCCAGAGACAAGGCTGGCGTTCTCCCTGTCACTGGGCTCAAGAATCATTATTAGGGGACGTGAGGTGAGACGGAGAGGAAGGCAGACATGTGCAGGGATGATCGGCAGTTCACTGGGTGCCGTGTTATGTGAGGGAGGAAGGCTACAAAACAACTGAGAGATAGATAGATAGATAGATAGAGAGAGAGAGAGAGAGAGAGAGAGAGAGAGAGAGAGAGAGAGAGAGAGAGAGAGAGAGAGAGAGAGAGAGAGAGAGAAATTAAAAACATTCTCTCTCTCTCTCTCTCTCTCTCTCTCTCTCTCTCTCTCTCTCTCTCTCTCTCTCTCTCTCTCTCTCTCTCTCTCTCTATTTCATACAGCTGTTTTCCTCTAATTGGCATAATCAGCTATGTCAACGTTGAGAGAGAGAGAGAGAGAGAGAGAGAGAGAGAGAGAGAGAGAGAGAGAGAGAGAGAGAGAGAGAGAGAGAGAGAGAGAGAGAGAGAGAGAGAGAGAGAGAGAGAGAGAGAGAGAGAGAGAGAGAGAGAGACCTGTAGTAAAACTAAATACAACCTCATCTTTGAATAGTAAACAAACTAAAAACGTTTAAAAAGAGATGGGAAAAAGTTTCGTGAAAAGGGAAGAAAAATAGAGGGAAATTAAAAGTTTTGGTGATTCAATCAAAATATTTAAATGAAGTTAATGGGAGGTTAGAAAATTAAAACTTCATGACCATTAATTCCATTACACACACACACACACACACACACACACACACACACACACAGAGAGAGAGAGAGAGAGAGAGAGAGAGAGAGAGAGAGAGAGAGAGAGAGAGAGAGAGAGAGAGAGAGAGAGAGAGAGAGAGAGAGAGAGAGAGAGAGAGAGAGAGAGAGAGAGAGAGAGAGAGAGAGAGAGAGAGAGAGAGAGAGAAATTTTCTAGCCTTCCATCCTCCTGTATACCTTTTGTTTGCTAATCTATCTATCTATCTATCTATCTATCTATTCATCTATCTACCTATCTATCTATCTGCATATCTCTATCTACCTATCTATCTTTTTGTCAGCCTGTCTATCTGTCTATTACCATTATATTATACACTTTTATGTACAACAACAACAACAACAACAACAACAACAACAACAACAACAACAACAACAACAACAACAACAACAACAACAACAACAACAACAACAACAACAACAACAACAACAACAACAACAACAACAACAACAACAACTACTACTACTACTACTACTACTACTACTACTACTACTACTAATAATAATAATAATAATAATAATAATAATAATAATAATAATAATAATAATAATAATAATACTAATACTACTACTACTACTACTACTACTACTACTACTACTAAAACTATAACACTATGAATCACGATTTTTGTCTTTGACAAGCAAGTGTTATTTTCCAACTCTTTCCATTGCAAAACAATACAAAATGTCCATTATTCCAGTCAAACTTTGCTTCTGTGGCTTTTAGAATGATTTTTGCCCAAAAATAGCTAAATTTCATCATTTTTCCAGATGCTGTCACAGAGAACTTCTTTGTCCTTGTCTTGATGAATTGACCACATATGTAGCCGAATGCATCTGGAGAATGACTGCAGCCTCTTGATGCCATTTCACCTCTTGTGATGTGTCTTCTCAGGCAGCCAAAGCAGAACTGATTGGTGGTCTGCAAGTCCTTCCTTTTATATTGTCAAGCAGTACTTTAGAATATTCTTAGTCTTTCTAGAATGTGTTCCAGAATGTCCTCAATCGTTCTAGAATATTTTTTTAACCACTATAGAATATTTTGAATCATTCTAGAAAATTCTTATAGATTCTAGAAATTCTCGATACTTCTACATGTTTCTACTGTATTCTAGAAAGTTCTAGAATATTCTGGAAATATTTACATTAAACAGAATGTTCTAAAATGTTCTAGAAACTTCTAAGTGTCTGGTAGAACATTCTGGAAGATTTGTGAAGATTTCTGAAATGTAAGCAAATTCTTCTAAATATGAGAGATTTCTTCCTAGATCTGGTCTGTTCAAGAATGATCTTATTAAAATTAAAAATCTTTAGAACACTTTATATTCTTTCTTTCATTGTTTCAACTTGCAACATTTCAAAAGCAATTAGATAAACAATTGAGATTTTGCAAAGGTCTTTACCTGACATGAAAACCAAAAGTAACCCATACTATAATGAAATAAGGCAGAAATGTAAATTCACTGTTTCAACCATAAAAGCAGTTTTAGGATCAAAATAACTTTTTTTCTGTTCTGTTTAGATGAAAATATCTGGAAAATTATGGTTTGGGGCCAAGGACAAGACAAAAGTGAAATTGTTACATATTGAATTATCTATTCATTTTCTATATATGCATCTATCTATCTATCTATCTATCTATCTATCTATCTATCTATCTATCTGTCTGTCTGTCTACTACTTTATGAATCTATCTGTCCATCCACAAATCCGTCTATCTATGTATTTATCTATCAGCCAGTTAATAACTTAAAAAAAGAATAACATCGAATAACGTAATGTGCTCTTATTTATATATATATATATATATATATATATATATATATATATATATATATATATATATATATATATATATATATATATATATATATATATATATATATATATATATATATATATATGGAAACAGTAACAAAACTGAGAAAAAAAAATGCTATGAATCCGCACCGTCAGAAAACTATAACTGACACTCCAGATAATGAAGTTAGGACCCCAAAAGCCCTTTCATAACTTGCAATCACTGGAACAGTTATCACAATATATTACAATGACCCGCGGGGGAGGTGTACACACACAAACACACACACACACACACACACACAATGAGAGAGAGAGAGAGAGAGAGAGAGAGAGAGAGAGAGAGAGAGAGAGAGAGAGAGAGAGAGAGAGAGAGAGAGAGAGAGAGAGAGAGAGAGAGAGAGAGAGAATTAACTTGAAATGTGCTAATATCAAATAAGAACATCATAGTAAAAACAAAAGACATTATTATTTATGCTCCAATACAATGCAAACACACACACACACACACACACACACACACACACACACACACACACACACACACACACACACACACACACGTCATTCACCTCCCTAATTACTCTTTCTGAATCATTCGTAATTACAACCAGTCCTTTAACATCTCATAACTTGCATCTCTCACTCCACGGACGAGGGAAGTTTGCTATCAAATTTGGCATCAATTATGTACCTGCGCTTTCTGCCGGTTTCGTATTTAAGTTCTCGGTGCATTAGTGAGAGTGATTTCTAAGATGTTTTGCTGCATTTTATAGCTTTCTTTTAATGGATTAAGGCTTAGGTTACTGGTTCCTAAAGCCGAGACAAGACCAATTAAGGTATCACGTATGTACCTTCGTTTTCTGTTGCTGTTATATAAAGGTTCTTAATGCATTAGTAAGGGTGAGACTTTTTTGACGTTTTGCTGCGTTTTGAATTCTCTTTAATCGATTAAGGTTTACGTTCCTGGTTTCTATAGCTGAGACAAAGCCAGCTAACTTATTGTGTGTGTACTTCCGTTTCCTGTTGCACTCGTATTAAAGTTCCCGATGAATCAGTAAGAGTGTGATTTCTAAGATGTTTTGCTACACTTTTAATTCTCTTTGCTAGATTAAGGTTTATGTTACTAGTTCTTATATCCGGAATAAGGCTAGCTAACGTATCATTTATGTATATATCTACGTATTTTTTTGCTTTCGTGTTTAAGTTCTCCATGCATTGGTAGCTGTGTGATTCATAAGATATTTTTACCTGCATTTTGAAATTCCCTTTTACTGGATTAAAGTTTATGTTACTGCTAACGTAACCTCTTGTCTTATAGTTGGAATGAAAATATACTAGAGGAGGGAGTTCCCAGTTCTCTCGTTCCGTCCCTTTTAGTCGTGGTGGTCTTTAATGAACAGGCAGGGAATACAGTGGCGTTCTTCCAGCCCATCCATGAAGTATGTGGCCTGATCGTGCGCTCCTCTCCCCCACCCCACACAGACAAGACAAAACGAAAATTACAAAACATGAGGGGAAAAAAAAGAGAGAGAAAACGAGTACAAGAATCAAATGTTAAACAAGAAATGTGTCAACAAGAAAAAAACAAACGCGAAATTAATAATATCATGAAGAAAAACGAAGCTAAATGGAAAAACAGGAAAGAGAATAAAACGTTACACCAACACTGCCTCAGCTGGGAGAACAAACACGAGGAGGATAAAACTAAGGACAAAAACGGGGAAAAAAGTAAATAAAATACAACAAAAACTACAATCAAGAAGAAAAACGATACAAAAGAGCAAAATCAAGAACAAGAAGGACAAAAGGAAAGAAAAACCAGAATAAAATATTAAACAGCAACAACAAAAACATAAACAAGAAGAGCAACAACAAACACTCACAAAAAGAAAAGCTGAGTTTTAATATTCCACAAATAACGACAACAAAACAAATCCACAAACAATAACAAAACGAAAAAAAAAGCTGAAAAAATAGTATTTGATTCTTCAATATGATAATTATATCCATTCAGACATAAGAGACATAAGGGAATCAAAATATACATCACTACACTTTTTTAGTACATGACGTTAGGCGCACATCACATATATAACCTGTGAATATAAAGAAAAACATGCAATCCATATAACGCATAATACAAAAATAAAAAATAAATAAATAAAAAAAAAGTTGGAAAAAAAAGAGTACTTGATTCTTCTCTATGGCAATCACTTCCACATACAAGAATCAGAATGCATGACGCTGTATTCTTCCCTGCTAATCTAACCCAAGCTATTACAAGGCCGGAGGATCAAGGCTTGGCAAGGGAATGGTGGAGGAGGCTGCCAGCAAATCCTCCCTAGGGAATCTTTTGACCCTCGCTTGGCAGACAAAAAAGACGTAGAAATTACCTCGTTCTAATCTCTTCGTGCACAATTTTTTTCCTTGTATTTTTTTCTATTGTGACTTTTAATTCTGCCGCTTCCCTCCTTCTCCAGTGCTATTTTTACTTGCAAGGGAGAGAAGCTGTTCGGGGTTTTAATTATGCAAACGACTAGTAGTGGTGGTGGTGGTGGTGGTGGTGGTGGTGGTGGTGGTGGTGGTGGTGGTGGTGGTGGTGGTGGTGGTGGTGGTGGTAGTAGTAGTGGGTGGTGATAGTAAAAGTAGTAGTAGTAGTAGTAGTAGTAGTAGTAGTAGTAGTAGTAGTAGTAGTAGTAGTAGTAGTAGTAGTAGTAGTAGTAGTAGTAGTACTTTCAGCAGTGGATCAAAGACACACACACACACACACACACACACACACACACACACACACACACACACACACACACACACACACGGAGAGAGAGAGAGAGAGAGAGAGAGAGAGAGAGAGAGAGAGAGAGAGAGAGAGAGAGAGAGAGAGAGAGAGAGAGAGAGAGAGAGAGAGAGAGAGAGAGAGAGAGAGAGAGAGAGAGAGAGAGAGAGAGAGAGAGAGAGAGACTGCAGCATAATTCAGGAAAAGTAATGGAGGGGACGAGATGTTTAAAATTAAAGAGACTGAACCCCCTCATTTAAATACAACTCTCTCTCTCTCTCTCTCTCTCTCTCTCTCTCTCTCTCTCTCTCTCTCTCTCTCTCTCTCTCTCTCTCTCTCTCTCTCTCTCTCTCTACTCATTAGTTACGTATTTATTTATGCATTTATTCATTTACTTATTTATATGTAAACACAAAAAACCCCCGATAAGACGAATTACCAATAAATAAATAAATAAATAAATGAATGAATAAATAAATAAATGAATGAATAAATAAATAAATAAATAGAGTTGAAAAGTTCCGAACAAATTCCAAGGTTTTCACGCTGTCAATGCAAAGGAAGAAAAATGCGAAAAAAAAAAGTTCAGATTGACTCGGATAAAAAAATAAGAAAAAAAAAAGTAAAGAAAAAAGTAAAGAAAGAAAAAATTTAAAATGTTGCTGAGTGTCCAGGTCGCGTAATTTTCCTGATAGAGAGAGAGAGAGAGAGAGAGAGAGAGAGAGAGAGAGAGAGAGAGAGAGAGAGAGAGAGAGAGAGAGAGAGAGAGAGAGAGAGAGAGAGAGAGAGAGAGAGGATCGATGTGATAAAAAATAAATAAATAAATAAACGTTTTAATTCTTAATAAATAAAAAAAAAAGGAAGAGAAAACCCAGAGAGAAAAACATAAAAATATTAAAGGGAAACTAAGCAGAGACGAGAATTGAAGGAAGAATGAATAAAGAATGGAGAACAAAAGAATAAAGAACGGGAGGAGAGGAAAGAAAATTGGAACAAAACAAAAGCAAAATAAAGATGGAAAAAGGCATAACCCAATAATCTATACGAGAGAGAGAGAGAGAGAGAGAGAGAGAGAGAGAGAGAGAGAGAGAGAGAGAGAGAGAGAGAGAGAGAGAGAGAGAGAGAGAGAGAGAGAGAGGACGCGGGTCTGCATGATGAGGTAAACGATATGCAAGAGAAGTCGATGCCTGAGGGAAAGAGGGCGAGGGAGAGGGAGAGGGAGAGGGAGAGGGAGAGGGAGAGGTCAGGAAAGTAATGTATATCAGACGGGAAAGAGGGAAGAAGGCAGACAAAGAGGGAAGAAGGGAAGAAGAGAGGAAGAGAGGGAGGGAAGAAAAGAGGAAGAGATGGAGGGAAGAACGGATGGGGAGAGGAAAGAAAGGGTGAGAGGAAAGGAGGTAGGGAAGGCAGGAAAGAGAAAGGGAAGGAAGGAAGAAGTGGAGGAAAAGATAAGGACAACATGTGTGAGGTCACGGAGAGAGAGAGAGAGAGAGAGAGAGAGAGAGAGAGAGAGAGAGAGAGAGAGAGAGAGAGAGAGAGAGAGAGAGAGAGAGAGAATCTGCCCTGGTATATCTCAACGGTGGAAAGAAAAATTGGGAAGGGGAGAGATGTCAAGAGATAAAGAGGAGGGGAGGAGAAATGATAATAACAATACGAATAAGAATAATGAGGAGGAGGAGGAGGAGGAGGAGGAGGAGGAGGAGGAGGAGGAGGAGGAGGAGGAGGAGGAGGAGGAGGAGGAGGAATAGAGAGAGCAGGAAGAAGACATACATACTCATACAAAAAGACAAGCGTATAAATAGATACACAGACAGACATACAGACATACATACAGACAGACAGACAGACAGACAGACAGATAAATGGATGTAAGGTTTCAGACGAGGGCTTGTTATAATGATGAGGGGAGGCATCACTCTTCGGAGCTTCCTTCTCTTCGTACAGCATAAGCAGAACCTACTTGGATATCCTTTAAAAAACCTCCCAGTTCCCCAGTTCGCTGCGTTATCGTGTGACAGTCTAAGGGAATTGCCCACCTGAATGCTTTGCCAATCCTTACCATTTATTTATTTATTTTTATTTATTTATGTAAGATGGGCACAAGCTAAGGGCAACAAAAAGAGCGAAAAAAAGGCCACCACAGAGATGCCACTCCCAAAAGAAAGGTCAAAAGGAGCTTAAGATTTGGAGAATTAAATTGACGTAATGTTTTGTCTCTTACGGAATCCAGATATCTTGAGTTTGACCTGCCACATCCAGCCTTGCATGCCGCTGCTGCCCACCTACCTCAGAGCTTCGCCGCACACTGGAGATCATACAAACAAAACATACTTGCCTATAATATCATGATGCAATAAGACAGAAAACTATGACAGTCCCTAACATAGCGTAAACAGAGATTCATCTATCGAAACTGACACACAAAAAACACTAAAATAAATAATAAGGAAATGAAGGAATATATAAAGTAAACTCAGAAACGCAATCACACACACACACACACACACACACACACACACACACACACACACACACACACACACACACACCCGCCCACAGTGTCAAGGAATGCGATGTCAACAGCAGCAGCCCCTCACACTCCAATGATTAATAATAAATATGGAAATCAACAACAACAACAACAACAACAACAACAACAACAACAACAACAACAACAACAACGACAACAACGACAACGACAACAACAACAACAACAACATCTGACCTTCCCCTTTCCCCTCGCGCATCAAACTGACAGACTGTGTGTGTGTGTGTGTGTGTGTGTGTGTGTGTGTGTGTGTGTGTGTGTGTGTGTGTGTGTGTGTGTGTGTGTGTGTGTGTGTGTGTGTGAGAGAGAGAGAGAGAGAGAGAGAGAGAGAGAGAGAGAGAGAGAGAGAGAGAGAGAGAGAGAGAGAGAGAGAATGACAAAAAACAAGGAAAGAAAACTTCATATTATTTTTTGCTCTCCTTTTCAACACATTCTCTCTCTCTCTCTCTCTCTCTCTCTCTCTCTCTCTCTCTCTCTCTCTCTCTCTCTCTCTCGTCTCTCTCTCTCTCTCTCATTTTAAGGAATTCTTTCGTCTAATTGGCATAATCAACTAAGTCAACGTCGAGAGAGAGAGAGAGAGAGAGAGAGAGAGAGAGAGAGAGAGAGAGAGAGAGAGAGAGAGAGAGAGAGAGAGAGAGAGAGAGAGAGCAACATCTGGAGGTTTTGCATTAAGTTTGCGGCTCTGAATAAAATTGCATTAGTGTGTTGAACCATCGGCTGCTTGAGGCTACTCCGCCAGACCTCCCGCCCTTCCTTCCTACCTTCCATCCTTTCCTTCCTTCCTTCCTTCTTTTCTTCCATTCAGCCTTCCCACATCTTTGCACACTGCCAATCCCCTCCAGTCCTTTCTTTCCTCTCTTCCTTTCTTTGTTTCTTCCTTCCTGCCTTCCTTATTTTATTCCTTCCTTCCATTCCACCTCCCCACATTCAGACTTACAACTCCCAAATTTCCTTCCTTCCTTCCTTGTTTCCTTTTTCCTTCATTCCTTCGACTTTTCCCCACCATATGCATACTTCTATTTCCTTCCGACTCTTCCTGCCTTCCTTCCTTCCATTCCTTCTCCCCACATCTACACTCCCAGCCTATCCAATTTCTTCCTTCATTCATTCCTTCCTTCCTTCCTTCCTTCATCCCGCCTCCCCACATGCAGAATTCAGACCACGGCCTTGCTTTATATTCATCATGGAATTTTCAAAACTATTTATTGGTATTTTTTCATATTTTCAAGATTTGCATTGGTCACATTTTTTTTTCGTTCTTTTTTTTTTTTTTTTTTAGTCAGTTATGTGTCAACACTGCATTTCTTTTTCTCTTATTGCTAATGGAGTTTCTATTTTTCATTCACATTCGCTGCTGTTATTATTATATTATTATTATTATTAGTGTTTTGCTGTTAAGATTTTGCATCCTGTATTTTTTTTATTTATTTTGTCTACGTATACCTTATTCATTCTAGTGGACTTATAATTTTCTTTTCTTACTCATCCTATGCATTTCTTCATATTGTCGTATGTGCATTTACAATTTATCCTCTGTATTTCATTTTCTCTGTCATATTTATAGCTATTCTGTTACTGGCGGACTTTTCTTTATGTATTTCTCTAGTTTATTCTTATCTCTTAGTCTATACATTTTTAGATTTCAGGTCACGGCAACTTTTGTATTCTGTTTTCATGTTGTTACCGTTTCTTTTATAATTATTTAGTGCATTTACGTGTCTTACCATTGATGTTCTCTTTATTCAGCGATTCTTTTTTTTTTTTTTTTTTATGCCGTTCACGAAAAGAAAAAAAGAAAAGAAAAAAAAAAGAGTAAGATATTAGTTCACAAAAAGAATGGAGGATGGCTAAAATATACTCAGTGGTTAGGTTTATAGCGCCGAATCAGTAGGGAGCTTTCAGACTAGGTAGAATTACGGATAGTGATGATAGGTGGATATAGGTAGGAATGTTTTTATACTATGACCGTGACGCGCAAGCCGGGTGGTTTTTACAGTTTTCCTTATGTCTTTATATTCTTGTGTTCCATACGTCATCTTTTGCATCTCTATTTGTAAACCGAAAGATTTTTTTTTTTTTTATTTACGGTGTTTATTTTTTTTATACATTTCACTATGTAATAAGAATGCGGGCTGCTTTGTACCACTCTCTTTTTATAACGCGAATGGAAACACACCTAAAACTGCAACATTAATTAGTACAAAGGAAAAAAAAGATGGAGTGTGCCGGCCCGCTGTGAAACATTTAAAGAATTCCAAATTTTAGTGATCAAAAGCTGGGAGGGAGCACCCGAACAGCTCCCCCTTCCCCCCAGCCAGACACACACACACACACACACACACACACACACACACACACACACACATTCCCCTGCCAGGTTAAGAAAAGCACAAAACAAACAAACGTTGGCCAATGTTCACAATAAAAAACAAAAATATGGCTAATTCCTAATTGTGGTTAATTAAAGTTCATCTTGTCCTTACTAAGGAAGAGTTCGCTTAATGACTTTTTACGTCTATTTATCTATTTATTTATTTTTTTTTTTTTTCACGTATAAGTCTGTCCAAGGGCTACAAGAAATCTATATAACACAACCTGCCTAATTTGTGCTCCCGGAAAAAAAAGTTGAACGAAAAAAGGATCTAATCGGATTGGCTAATTCAGTTCCAGGGTTGTCTTGTTCCTTTCCCGACGCAGACCAAGGCAGAGGTGGGAAAACAGTTCCAGGGAGGGAATTCCACATGTTCACATACAAATAAGCTAATGATGCGAGTCATCTCAGAAAAGTGTACGTATGTTTCGGAAATCAGCTAGAATTTTGCGGGTTTTGTTTTGCTTTTTTTTTTCTTTTCTTATAATGAAGCAGGACAAAGGTATGCACAGATTAACAAGGCTTTCGCTGCATATAGATGAAATGTTATTGCAAGACTGATTACTACTGTGTAATTATCTTCATTTCACCATACAATGACAAATCTTAATAAAGGTGGAGACATCACTAATGTGCTCATTGTTATATTACCACAAAATCTGACAACTCTCATCGTACACTAAGTGGACTCATCACTTATATACACTTTTCCCCACGAAATTTGACAATTCCTGTGGGAGGACGCATCATTAAAGTATTCATCTACACTTCACCACAAGAATCTGAAGTCTCTTCCTGTGGGTGGACCCATCACTAATGTATTCCCCTTCACCTCGCCACAACAGCTGGCAACTATCGTTTTAAGTTGACGCGCCACTAATGTATTCACCTACGTACGTTTCACCACAAAATGTCAATCTTCACATGTGGGAAATAAGACGAGATTATTTTTTTCTTTTTTTACAATTCTTATCCTGCAAGGACTCATCTCTAACATATTCACCAATACTTCATCACAAAATTTCCCAACTCTTGGTGTGGTGCGCTCATCACTAATACACTCACCTACCTAGTACATTTCACCACAAATCCTACGTCTTCACAGTGTGGGAAGTGGAATATTGTTATTTTTCCCTTCTTGTTAAGCAATCACGCCTCGCCTGTCCTCGCCTCGCCTACCACAGCACAGACAGGCATTCCAAGGCCGCCCATTACACTGCGGCTGGGAGATGACAGAACTCTGATCCGATTGGTTCTGTTTACGCAACTCCCGCTTCTCCATAACGAAAGGCTGTTACAGGGAAGCATTTTTCACAAAGACGAGATTATTCCGCGGCATTACGTTCTCCGGCAAAATGTTTGGCGTCGTGTTGGTATAAATCTTAACTTCCAACTCTCAGCACAATAGATGTTTTTATTATGTTTTGTTCCTTTATTTATTTATCTATTTTATTTTATTCACGTTTTTTTTTTTTTTATTTACTTATCTAGTCATGGATCTTACTTTTATTTATCTACTTATTATTTATTTATTTATTTATTTATTTATTTATTTACTGTATTTGTTTATTTTATTTAGTTATATTTTATTTTTATTATTTATCATTATTCTTCTGCCTTCCATCATTCTCCATCGGGTCTTCTGAATCTCTAGTAAAATTGCTGCAGTGAGGCATTCATAGTTTTAAGAACATAAGGGCATAAGAAACCAAGGGAAACTGCAACATTCCATCAGGCCCACATGTGGCAGTTCCTCTATAAAACACTCTCTCTACCTTTCATTCCCATCCATAAATTTGTCTAATCTTTTTTTTAAACATCTTATTGACTCGGCGTTAACAACCGAATCACTGACTTTATGCCATTTATTTACCACTTCATTTGAAAACCAATATTTTTCCTATTTTTTTTTCTTAAAATCTAACAGCATCACGCTTGAATCCGTTATTTCTTGTCCTATTCTAAGGAGTGGCCTTGAAGAGCTTGTTTACGTCACTCTTGTTATATCCCTTATGGTGCTTTTACTTCATAATCAAACAGCAATTAGCTGTTTGATTATGATAAGCTGATAAGCAGCAATTAAACAACAAGAACTAAGAACAAAAAATTCTGAATATTAGATCCTCTTCTTTCTGAGGACACTGTCTTCCAAGAAAATTAATTTTCTACACAAGATCATTTTATTCAGCTGAGAGAGAGCCACAGCAGTCAAAGGATTAAGTTAAAGCTGGAAATATAATCACTACTGGACAGTTGTTTGCCAGTAAAATTAATGAAAGTCGACAGAACAGAGTGAGCGAAAGTAGAAATCCTTGTGCAGCGATGCCGCGGGACGAGGAGAGGCATGGATTACAAAGATCAGAACAGTTAGCGTGAAAGTAGCAATAGAAGACAGCAAGAAATGCAACATTATGGCGAAGAGTGAGAGGCTGAAAACATTCAGTTACAAAAGAGGCCTTGATAAGATTAATTGCCTTTGATTCCATCCTGTTCAAGAGAGCAGTATGAGTGGATCTCCCATACATGTGAAGCAAACGCCATACAAAGACGGTTAAGGCCCTTGTACAGAATTAGGAGCAAGAGGGGAGTGAGAAAAACTGGCGGAGACGACTCAAAACACCTAACTTCAAGAAGCTGTTTTAGCTAGAGATGAAATGTGAAGTTTCCGGTTTAGATTATTAATAAAGAACAGACCGAGAATGTTCATTGTATAAGAGGGAGACAATTGAGTATCAATGAAGATGAGGGGATAGTTATCTGGAAGGTTGTGTCGAGTTGACAGATAAAGGAATTGAGTTTCTGATACATTTAACAAAATAGATTTTGTCCTGCAACAGTCAGAAATTTTAGAAAGATCAGAAGTCAGGTGTTCTGCGTGAATTGTTTAATTCCTGAAAGGTCGGACGTCTGGGAAAAGACGTGGAAAAGTGCAGAGTTACACCACCACATTCTGAAAATATAAACACGACTTCAACTACAACCCCAGAAACTAAGCAAACACACGTAACTTTGATAAATTCACGCTACTGACGAGATCTTCACATTACACACCAACAGATTACATCATTACGTCAGTCATATAATGAGTGAAGGTCGCAGAAAGGTCCCACGAACTGCACATTTGGGGTTTGGGGACTTTATCACAACCTCTTTCTCCACCGTAATACCCTACTGGCGCCCTGAATACTGCAGCAGCGGCCCCGCGTCAGCACCCATGCCGCGGAGAGCTTAACATTGCAGCGGCGGGGCGCAAGGTCATCCCGCATTCTGATTTGAGTCGTGTGATTACCATTCATGTATTCGGGCGGTCGCCTGCATCAAATCCACATCTACTTAATTACTACAAATGATCAATGTGATATGAATATGTAATGCGAAACCTTGCCTAAATAACACAAACATGCATTACGTTATATGAACGCTGCGCACCCTCACACACACACACACACACACACACACACACACACACACACACACACACACACACACACACACCTTGCTCTTTCGTGTTAACATGACACCCGCCATGGAGAGAAATGCACTGGTATCACGTTAAAGATTGGCGCTGTATCCTGTACCAGCAATCAATTCAATTCAATTCAACTCAATTCAGTCTTTTCTCCTCACCAGGTACAATTTTCCATTCATGATAAAAAAAAACAACAGAATAACAACACAATAAACAACACTCTATACGATCTACCTCAACATCTTACAATAAACGTACATGATAAACTTAAGACTACATCAAACACACAATGGGAGAGTGAAACGCAACATATCACAAATGAACACGAGTACAGAGTTGTGTTGAAATAACCACGCGGCGTTTCGCAAGCTCGACAAGAACATCCTGAAAGCATTCCAACACCACATCACTTTTCTCGTCGCACAGGCTCGTTTCGTTCACTCTGAGCTCGCGACTGTTCTCCTCCTCGCCTTGAACGTTCTTCATTTGTCGTGTATATATTTTAGTCTCGTCGTCCAGCATTGTCTTCTTAATCGTCTGGGCAAGTTAGTTTGTTAGTCTGCGCTTGTTCAGTTTGGTATTTATTGTTTATTTTGATTAGTTCTGCCTCCCGCTAACGCAACGCTTTCAGATGAGGAGGGTAAAAGAACAACTTAACCCAAACAGAGTTAACCTAACCTAACTTAACCTACCCAAACCAAACCTAAACCTAACCAGAACTAACCTAACCAAGCCTAACTTAACCTAACCCAACCAAACCTAACCAAGCCAAGCCAAGCCAAGCCAAACCTAACCTGAGCAAGCCAAACCAAACCTAACTTAACATAACCTAACCAAATCTAACCTAACCAGACTTAACCTAAACAAACCAAACCTAACCTAACTTATCACAAAGCTCTCAGACACGGCAGATAAAAGACTAGTATACGAGTACGTACATTAATTAACCTTTCCTGTAGGAGGGCTCATCACTAGCGTGTTCATCTTCATTTCACCACAAAATCTGAGTCCTGCACGATGCGCCACCGCCGTGTGTCTATTTCCAATACAGACTGAGTGAGAAAGTTTCAAGAGCACCATTTTGTTCGCCCGTGTGTTGCCCTGAGGATCTTTTCGAGAAGTTGCTTACAGAGAGAGAGAGAGAGAGAGAGAGAGAGAGAGAGAGAGAGAGAGAGAGAGAGAGAGAGAGAGAGAGAGAGAGAGAGAGAGAGATTCACGAAACACACAGCGGAAGTATGGTGAAGAATACGCAAAAGAAACGTCTGCTCGCTCTCTCTCTCTCTCTCTCTCTCTCTCTCTCTCTCTCTCTCTCTCTCTCTCTCTCTCTCTCTCTCACTTGAACAAATACGAAAGAGGTATTTGTTCCCTTAAGATTTCTCCCTCGGCCGAGTAAGGAAGAAACATGTGTTATTAGAAAAGTTTGTCAGGACCAATAGCAGCAGTAGCAGGAGCCTTTATGCTGCTGGTGGCATGGTTTACTGCGGCAGTGGCGGCAGTAAAGCTATGCAACGTGCTGAGAGGAAAACAACAAGCTGGTGGGAGGAGGATTGTAATAATAACATGTAATAATAACTTATGATTTCCTGGGGTACTCATTGCCTGAGAGAGAGAGAGAGAGAGAGAGAGAGAGAGAGAGAGAGAGAGAGAGAGAGAGAGAGAGAGAGAGAGAGAGAGAGAGAGAGAGAGAGAGAGAGAGAGAGAGAGAGAGAGAGAGAAATTAAATCAGAAAAAAAGACATACATAGACAGACTAACAAACAGACGGTCAAACAGTTAACAGACAAACAGAGCGATAGACACACAGACAGATAGACAGGCAAACAAAAAGAATGACAGACAGACAGACAGACAGACAGACAGACAGACAGACAGACAGACAGACAGACAGAGAGAGAGACAGACAAACAGACGACTAGACAGACAGCAAAA
>NC_087158.1:14070799-14073299 GCF_035594125.1 Scylla paramamosain
ACACTCAGGCCAAGCTATCTTTACCTAACACTGAACCCCTAAAACGCTCTGTTCTCTCATCACGACTGTTTTCAAAGGCAACGGGGATGATTAGACCGGTTAGAGCAGAGTCGTTGTTCTATCACTGGAATCGTCTCAGTTACTTTCTTTAGAGTTTGTTAGTTGTTGCTGAGAGGATACGTTGAATTGTGTGATTGATAATGGCTACTAATATCCTTGCCTCATCTTTTTATCAACATCAGTATACCAGTAAATAGTCTTGTTTTTTTTTCTTATTTTTCTTCTTCTTCGTCCTCCTTTTCTTTTCATTCTTTTTTTCCCTTTTTATTTCATGTTTATTTTTCCCTTTCTTTTTTCTTGTCCTTTTTTTACTTTCTTCTTATTCTAATTCCAAGTTTCATTCTTTCCTTTTTCTCTACCTTCCACAGTACTTTCAAGGATTAGCCGTTCTCCAAGAGTCGCTTCCATTTCTCCAGTCATGTATTCCTCTAACCCCCTTAACCCTTCCCTACCACATCATTTCCAGCACCATCATTCCACCTTCATCTTGACCTTGCTTGCCTTCTCCTCTCCCTTCCGCCTGCAAGTACATCCATCATCCGTCTGTCAACTCACTCCACTTCTCCTCTCCTCCCATAACACGACATATACCAATAGCACTCCACGCCACAATATTAATTCAAGTTACCTTCACTCTAGAAAATACTTTATACTTTATACAGCACAATACCATACTAACATTTACATCATCATTTATAAATAATAGTAGGGTAGATTACACGTGTTTTCTTACATTCCTTCTTCTTTCCTCTTCTTTATTTTCTGTAGTGGCGTTAGTATTCTTAAATCTTTTGTTCTAAGTGCTATTCTTCAAAGGCCACAGAGGTGATTAGTCAGAGAGAGAGAGAGAGAGAGAGAGAGAGAGAGAGAGAGAGAGAGAGAGAGAGAGAGAGAGAGAGAGAGAGAGAGAGAGAGAGTGTTAGTCTTTAATCACACACCAACAATTCAACAAATTCGTAAAAAAAAAAAAAAAAAAACGCTGTTCATTTTCCATTTATCACTGTTTTTCGATCCATTCACCAGAGTTTCACACACATACACACGCACACAATTAACTACCAATTTATACGAGCACACACACACACACACACACACACACACACACACACACACACACACACACACACACACACACACACACACAGTTTACGATGACAGAACCAAAGAGGAAGAGGGAAGTGCAAGTGAGAGGAGGAGGAGGAGGAGGAGGAGGAGGAGGAGGAGGAGGAGGAGGAGGAGGAGGAGGAGGAGGAGGAGGAGGAGGGATGGAAGAGAGGAAGAAAACAGAACGAAAAAAGAAGACGAAAGAGAGGTGGAGGAAGACACAAATGGAGGAGGGGAGACAGAGAGGAAAAGAAGAAGGAGAAGGAAGAGGAGGAAGAGAAGAAGGAAAAGGAGAAAGAGGAGGAGGAGGAGGAGGAGGAGGAGGAAAACAAAGGTATAAAAATACTGATAACTGAGAGAGAGAGAGAGAGAGAGAGAGAGAGAGAGAGAGAGAGAGAGAGAGAGAGAGAGAGAGAGAGAGAGAGAGAGCGGGGAGGGGAGGAGAAATATACACCATGTCATACTAACTCTGATGGATGGAAGGCGTTGGAAGGAATATTGAAGAAATAGATGCAATAAAGAAGGAACAACGATTTGAGAATGAAAAATGAAAGAAAGAGAAAATGTAATAATACGTTAACCAAGAAAATAAAGGCGAGGTATTTTATTTATCTATTTTATTTATTTATTTATTTATTTGTTTATCTATCTATTGGTCTATCTATTGATTTTGTGGGTGTTTGTGTGTTTAAATTCATGTTTGTTCGTCCATTTGTTTGTTTGTCTCCTCATTATCTATCTTTGTGTATGTTTGTGTCTTTTTTTTCTGAAAGTGACCAGGAATATACATACATACATACATACATACATACATACATACATACATACATACATACATACATACACACATAAAAACAAACATACATACATAAATAAAAAGACAGGATTGAAAAAAAGTGTGAAAAGTATAGTCTCTCTCTCTCTCTCTCTCTCTCTCTCTCTCTCTCTCTCTCTCTCTCTCTCTCTCTCTCTCTCTCTCTCTCTCTCTCCATCACGTCTTATCTCTTATTCTTCTCTTTATTGCATCTCCCTCTTGTCACCTTTCCCTCTCTTTCCCTCCATCATTCTCTCTCTCTCTCTCTCTCTCTCTCTCTCTCTCTCTCTCTCTCTCTCTCTCTCTCTCTCTCTCTCTCTCTCTCTTTCCGTTCCCTTCTTCCTGTTTTCCACGTCCTCTATATCTTGTTCTTTATTGGCTTTTTTTTCCCTTCTCCCTCTTGTTCTCTTTCATCATTCCTTATACCATTCATCTCTCTCTCTCTCTCTCTCTCTCTCTCTCTCTCTCTCTCTCTCTCTCTCTCTCTCTCTCTCTCTCTCTCTCTCGTTATTTTTTCCCACA
>NC_087158.1:14080799-14098299 GCF_035594125.1 Scylla paramamosain
CAGAGGGTGGAGGAGAGGGAGGAACAAGCCCAGAATCGTCCAAGGTAGAGTTTTTAGCAAAGGTTTGAGCAAAGAGTTCAGCTTTAGAAATAGATGTGATAGCAGTGGTGCCATCTGGTTGAAATAAAGGAGGGAAAGAAGAAGAAGCAAAGTTATTGGAGATATTTTTGGCTAGATGCCAGAAATCACGAGGGGAGTTAGATCTTGAAAGGTTTTGACATTTTCTGTTAATGAAGGAGTTTTTGGCTAGTTGGAGAACAGACTTGGCATGGTTCCGGGCAGAAATATAAAGTGCATGAGATTCTGGTGAAGGAAGGCTTAAGTACCTTTTGTGGGCCACCTCTCTATCATGTATAGCACGAGAACAAGCTGTGTTAAACCAAGGTTTAGAAGGTTTAGGACGAGAAAAAGAGTGAGGAATGTACGCCTCCATGCCAGACACTATCACCTCTGTTATGTGCTCAGCACACAAAGACGGGTCTCTGACACGGAAGCAGTAGTCATTCCAAGGAAAATCAGCAAAATACCTCCTCAGGTCCCCCCAACTAGCAGAGGCAAAACGCCAGAGGCACCTTCGCTTAGGGGGATCCTGAGGAGGGATTGGAGTGATAGGACAAGATAAAGATATGAGATTGTGATCGGAGGAGCCCAACGGAGAAGAAAGGGTGACAGCATAAGCAGAAGGATTAGAGGTCAGGAAAAGGTCAAGAATGTTGGGCGTATCTCCAAGACGGTCAGGAATACGAGTAGGGTGTTGCACCAATTGCTCTAGGTCATGGAGGATAGCAAAGTTGTAGGCTAGTTCACCAGGATGGTCAGTGAAGGGAGAGGAAAGCCAAAGCTGGTGGTGAACATTGAAGTCTCCAAGAATGGAGATCTCTGCAAAAGGGAAGAGGGTCAGAATGTGCTCCACTTTGGAAGTTAAGTAGTCAAAGAATTTCTTATAGTCAGAGGAGTTAGGAGAGAGGTATACAGCACAGATAAATTTAGTATGAGAATGACTCTGTAGTCGTAGCCAGATGGTGGAAAACTCGGAAGATTCAAGAGCGTGGGCACGAGAGCAGGTTAAGTCATTGCGCACATAAACGCAGCATCCAGCTTTGGATCGAAAATGAGGATAGAGAAAGTAGGAGGGAACAGAAAAGGGGCTACTGTCAGTTGCCTCAGACACCTGAGTTTCAGTGAGGAAAAGAAGATGAGGTTTAGAAGAGGAGAGGTGGTGTTCTACAGATTGAAAATTAGATCTTAGACCGCGAATGTTGCAGAAGTTAATGAAGAAAAAGTTGAGGGGGTGTCAAGACACTTAGGGTCGTCGACGGAAAGGCAGTCCGACCTGGGGACATTTATGGTCCCCTCCCCAGATGGGGACTCCGAGGCTGGTGTAGGAGTCGCCATGATTTTAAATTTTTTTTGAGTGAAGGGTGTGTGTGTTATTAGGTGCTTGTAGTTTTGTGTGGAGGAAGAGAGTTGTCTTTAGAGGGCAGGCTGTGACTACCCCCTTGTGTTGTGAGACACAAAGGGAAACGTTCAGTGAGGTCACAGCTGGGTTTAATGATAAGTTCACAGCACCCCCTGAACAGTGCTTTAGACCTGGTGAACATACGAACATACAGGGAGAGACCAGGAACACAGAAAAAAGTGAGCACAATGATTAAGAGACGAAATTATATAGGAACAAAGGGACAGATATAAAGGGACAGAGATACACGGGCAAGGATAGACAAAGGGATGAAAGGATAAAGAGGAGACACTGAAAGGACATCTCTATTGGGACATAAAATATAGGGTTGTTTGGGATGCAAGGAAAAGGGAGAGAGAGAGAGAGAGAGAGAGAGAGAGAGAGAGAGAGAGAGAGAGAGAGAGAGAGAGAGAGAGAGAGAGAGAGAGAGAGAGAGAGAGAGAGAGAGAGAGAGAGAGAGAGAGAGAGAGAGACGGTAAAAGACCACTGGTTTGTAATATGATTAGAAGAATATGAAGGAAAATAAAACATTAAAAATATCTCTTATACATACTCTTTTTAAAAATAAAAGTTTAGTGTTATTTTTCTTTCATCTTTTATAACATCTTGACGTCATTATCACCTTCATCATCATCATCATCATTATTTTACTACACCTAACCATCTCCGCAAACTATCAGTACCATCATTATTATCACCACTAGACCATCATCACTACTACTCGTATAGTACCTACCCAACACACACACACACACAATATCACCATCACCACCACTACCACCACCACCATCATCACCATTACACCACCATTACATAACTATTACTACCACACAGAAACGTGACATAAACACCATCATCACCATAATAATCACCATCATCATCACCATTACATCATGACCACCATCACACACACGCAGACACACAAAGACAGACACACACACACACGCACGTGGAGGCTCATAATTAAAGGTGCAATGAGAATAGACGAGTTTGGTATAAATTAAAAGCACCTCACATTGCATAAAAGAGAGAGAGAAAAAACAAAAAAAAAACATAAACGCTTTGAAAATCCAGGTAGTGGCCAGACTCATATGTGGCGTGTGGCGCGTCGGCTACCCTGTCCCCGCCCTTGCCTGCTGGTCTCTGTTAATTGACACGGTTCGAATCCCGGGGGCGTTGTTTGTGTTTGTTTCTTTGTTTGCTTGCTTGTTTGTTTTTGTTGCGTGGTTGATTGGCTGATTGGTTGGCTTGCTTGCTTGTCTGCTTGTTTTTTTTGTTTTTTGTTTGTTTATTTGTTTGTTCTTTGGTTGGTTGGTTTTGTTTGCTTGTTTTTTGTTTGTTTGTTTGTTTGTTGCATGGCTGGTTGTTTGTTTCTTTGCTTTTTTATACTTGTTTGTTTGCTTGTTTTTTTGTTTATTTATTTGTAGTTTGCTTGTTTTCCTGTTTTGTTTTGTTTGTTTTCTTTGTGTTAGCAGTTTAATTACTTGCTTGTTTGTTTGTTTGTTTGTTTGTTTGTTCGTCCGCTTGCAACTCAGGATAAGACAAGGGCCGTGTCCTTCATCATTTCAGGCTTTCATCAGGATCATCTTTCAAAGGCCACAAAGATGATTAGTCGCGTTCTCATGGGTATTTTTTTATTTTTTTTCCGCTGATAACACAGAATCATAATCAAGCCATCACTAAAATTATGAAAACCCCTTTCAAAGCCCCAGCTGTCTCTACCATGGCCTATGTAAAAGTAGTTGAGGAAAGACAAAGAAACGTTTAAGAATCCAAACGAAGAAGTAACGGGTTTAAGTTTGATTAAGTTAGGCTCGAAAAATATACAGGAAGCAATTGGTTCTCAAACAGAGTGGTAAATAACTGGAATAGACTTAGTAATCAAGTTGTTAGTGCCGAGTCAATAGAGAGCTTTTAAAATATTACACAATTCTATGAAAACGGATGACAGCTGAACATGGCTGGTTATGTTTTATACAGGAATTGCCTCGTGTATACCTGATGGCTTCTTGCAGCTTCCTCTATGTTCTTATTTTTTCCTACCTTCCATCGATTACCTTGACTCAAAATGTTCAAGTCCTTCCTTTAGCGATATAGAGGGCAAAACTAATGCCAAACTAACGCCAGCTCGTGACTACAATAAAAATACTGACATTACTGTAAATTCCTTTCGTAAATCTGGACTCATCACATTGCTGCTTCCTTTCTCAAGCGATACTGAAAACAAAACTAATGCCAAACTAACGCCAGCTAGTGACAATAATAATAATAAAAGAGTAACAATATTATAGATTCCTACTGCAAATCTCGACTCACAGTGTTGTTTCAAGTCCATCCAACGACACGAAAAGAAAAGAAAAAAAAAAACTGTCCCAAACTAAAGTGATCATGATGATAAAAATAAATAAATAAATAATAAATACTATCATAAATCTCGAACTATAATATTTGCAAGCCTCTCCTTTAACAATACGAAAAAAAAGAAAAAAAAAACTGACACCAAACTACGTAACTTCAGCTGGCGACAATAATAAAAAATTGTAAGAATATTATAAACTTTCGTCGCAAATTACATCACGATCCCTTGTATTGCTGATTCCTTCCTCTAGCGACACTTAAAGCACAACCAGCGCCATCTAGTATCAGTATTCAGAAACTCTAATGCTCTACAGTTTCTCCATCCGTAATAATGTTGAGTCTCCCTCCAGCGACACTCAAAATGCAACTAAAGCCATCTAGTGACATAACATATCAACACTCGCAGCACACCAGCACGGCAACGCAAAAAAAAAAAAAAAAAAAACTGACGTAAAAGAAATACAGAAATACATAAAAAAGAAGAAAAAAACGAAAAAAGAAAGACGAAACAAACAAAATAGAAGGAAAGAAAATGAACACATAAAGAACGAACAAAATAAAAAATGTGAACCACTGTAACAAAAAAAAAAAATCACCTTTGGCAAGATACGACAGTGTGTGTGTGTGTGTGTGTGTGTGTGTGTGTGTGTGTGTGTGTGTGTGTGTGTGTGTGTGTGTGTGTGTGTGTGTGTGTGTGTGTGTGTGTGTGTGTGTGTGTGTGTGTGTGTGTGTGTGTGTAGAAGTATGCCTGATAACGTTCACCTCTAAAAAAGTAACACTAACCAAGAGAGAGAGAGAGAGAGAGAGAGAGAGAGAGAGAGAGAGAGAGAGAGAGAGAGAGAGAGAGAGAGAGAGAGAGAGAGAGAGAGAGAGAGAGACCACACATAGCTTAAGGACTAATAAGCTGAGTTAGATGATTATTATATATGAGGTGATCATTTGAGCTTCCATTAATGAGGGATTCCTGGCAGGGGCGGGTTTTACCTTCCTAACGAC
Source organism: Scylla paramamosain (assembly GCF_035594125.1). NCBI lineage: Eukaryota > Metazoa > Arthropoda > Malacostraca > Decapoda > Portunidae > Scylla > Scylla paramamosain. The sequence goes on from NC_087158.1 coordinate 14,085,613, forward strand.
CCAATTAGAGAGAAAGGGAGAGGGAGAGGGAGGGAAAGTGGGACAGAGATTGAGAGAGGGTAGGCGGGAGAGGAAGTAACGAAAATTTAGACAAGCAATTATTAAAAACAAAAACAAAAATGAAAAGACAAAAAATGGAGAGGAAAACAAGCATGAGAGAGAGAGAGAGAGAGAGAGAGAGAGAGAGAGAGAGAGAGAGAGAGAGAGAGAGAGAGAGAGAGAGAGAGAGAGAGAGAGAGAGAGTTTCAATATTCGTGAGTGTTATGCCTCCTTGTACAATTAGCAAGTGTGTGTGTCTGTGTGTGTGTGTGTGTGTGTGTGTGTGTGTGTGTGTGTGTGTGTGTGTGTGTGTGTGTGTGTGTGTGTGTGTGTGTGTGTGTGTGTGTGTGTGTGTGTGTGTGTGTAAACCTACATATCACGGAAGACTCGGCTTTGCCTCCAATACGTACATACACAAGGTGACCATTACCATCAGTGTCTGTTTGTATACCTCTCTCTCTCTCTCTCTCTCTCTCTCTCTCTCTCTCTCTCTCTCTCTCTCTCTCTCTCTCTCTCTCTCCCATTGGGTTCCCTCGGTCAAAATAGAAAGAGCAAGACCTGACATTTTTTCCCCCAACAAATGCTATCACGCAGAACAAACGTTTTTTTTTTTATTCCTTTTCCCTTTTTTATATATATATTTTTTTTTTCATTCCCTCCCGGAGACTGAGCCGAATGGAACCGAACCGAAGCGAGCCGAAACCAGCCGAGCCGAGCCGAGCCGCCCCCCGGAACGCTCTCCGCTGATCCTGACAAACGAGAGTAATAGTAATGGATTCTTTGAAAGGCGAATACCTATGCATCCATTTTCTTAACGCTCTTCTATTTCTTATTCGTTTTTCCATTGGGAGGGGAATGAAGGAGGGGAGAGAGAGAGAGAGAGAGAGAGAGAGAGAGAGAGAGAGAGAGAGAGAGAGAGAGAGAGAGAGAGAGAGAGAGAGAGAGAGAGAGAGAGAGAGAGAGAGAGAGAGAAAGGGGGATGTGGGGGAGAGACAGAGGGAGAGGGAGAGGAATCGGGAAAGGTTTTACCTAGCAACTTACAAAAATGAACTGGAAAAAAAAAAGGCTCATAAATTTGTTTGGGAAATATATAAGCTGAGAAGAAAATTGTTACGTTGGATATTTTATAAAAAAGAATAATTCAAATTACTTTTTATCATTATCTTTTTCTTAATAATAATAATAATAATAATAATAATAATAATAATAATAATAATAATAATAATAATAATAATAATAATAATAATAATATCATCATTATTATTATTATTATTATTATTATTATTATTATTATTATTATTACTATTGTTATTTCATATTATTCATTTAATTAGCATGTAAGCGTTTCCGTCTCATTAATTGTTTCTTCTCTGGCTCACAACGTGTTTTCGTCCGTCACTAAGCTTGCACCAGCCTCACTCAGTGTTTGCTCCCTCTCCAACAGTTTCTAAACACCATCACGTGGAAATTAAAATAACACTTCAACAAATCTTTCCCCGCTTCATCAAACGTTTTCTTGCTTTAGGTAACGTTTTCCTGCCTCAATAAACGTTTCTCTGACTCACCAAACGTTTTTAAACCTCATTACGTGAAAATGAAAGTAAAACTCGCTTCACCAAACGATTCCCTACTTAATTAAACACTTCCAAGCTTCAGCAAACGTTTCTCTACCTCGTCACTTGTAGGCAAAAAATAGACACCTGCCTCACTAAACGTTTCCCAGCTTTGCCAAACGTTCCTAAGTCTTTTCAAACGTGTCCAAGGCTCACCACACATTTCTATACCTCTCCACTTGTAAACAAAACAAAACAAAAAAAATATGTAAGCACTTGACTTACCAAACGTATCCCAGCTTTGCCAAACGTTTCTCTGCTCCACCAAACGTTCCTAAGCCTTTTGAAATGTTTCCGAGCCTCGTCACCGGCCAAACATTTTCAGGCAGGCAGGCGGCTGTTTAGGTCCGGTGCTCGAGAACGTTTCTGCCAATACTTCGACCTGCCTCTGCTACACCTGTCCCCTAAGCCCAAGCCTGGCAGGTAATTAGAGGTGCGACGAGTTACCTGTGCGAAGAAAAGGGAGGGAATGAGCAAGGAGTGAAGAAGGAGAGGGATGGAGAGAGGGAGGGTGGAGAGAAGATGTTGGGGAAGAGACAGAAAAGAGGAAAAGGGAAAGGAGAAAGACGAGGATGGAGGAAGTGAGGAGGAGAAGGAATAGAAGGAGGAATGAGATAGATGGAGTGAGGAGGAAAAAAAGAAATGAAATAAAGAGTGAATGTGGGCGAGGGAAGGGAAACAAGGTAGGAGGAAAAGGCACAAATGCAGAGAAGGAGGCAAGGAGAGAGAGCAGAAAAGAGGAGGAAGAGATGAAGTGAAAATGGAAAGGGAGAGGAGGAATAAATGATGGAGTAAGAAGGGATTGAAGGAAGAGAAGGAAAGAGGATGAGAAAGATTAAATGAAGTGAGAGAGAGAGAGAGAGAGAGAGAGAGAGAGAGAGAGAGAGAGAGAGAGAGAGAGAGAGAGAGAGAGAGAGAGAGAGAGAGAGAGAGAGAGAGAGAGAGAGAGAGGGAAAGAACGGGATGAGGGAGGGAAAGCAGGAAAGAAGAGAGGAAAGAATTAAAGGGAAGATATGATGATAAAAGAGATGAAGAAAAGTTAGGTGAGAAGGAGAAAAAGTGACGGAGGAGTTTCAAGGTCAGAAAAGTGGAGGAGAGATGAGAGAAGAAAAAAGAAAAGAAAAGAAAAAAAATTATATATATATATATATATATATATATATATATATATATATATATATATATATATATATATATATATATATATATATATATATATTCGTAAATAAAAAAGAAAAAAAGACTAAATGAACAGACAAAAAACAGGCTGCAACATACACACAGACAGACAGACAGAGACAGACGCACAACCACCTCAGCGCGAACCATCAGTAGCTAACAGGAGCCAAATTCTAAGCCATTTCTGTCATATTATCAAGTATCCCCATCATAATGCAAATTTTCAGTGCCAGTCCTGCGTCATCAATAAGCCGTTTTGTTATTATTATTATTATTATTATTATTATTATTATTATTATTATTATTATTATTATTATTTATTATTATTATTACAAATCATGTACCACCACCACAAGGTGACCATTTCCCCTCATCACCACCTATCATCCTCGGGGTCGCCGTGGTAAAGTGGGACCGCGCGCTTTAGGGGCCAAGGAGACTTCAAGGGCATGTGTTCGAATCCTGGCCACTCAGGTAACGGTTCCCAAAACCAAAATCAAAGTCCTTCATTAGCAAGCACCGTCCTGGCCATGATACACTAAAGAAAATACGCCAGGGAAACAGCACGTAAAACCGAGAATTCCTCTCACCTGTCTGCCTTCAACACCCGCGGGCTGGACAAACACAACTACTACAAGGTCTACGAGAGGAGATATTTCTGTATTACTTCCATTCCTTTCATTCTTACAACTCACCACACTATCCGTGTACTACCCCTCCCCCCTTGGCTGTGGTACATTTACAAGCAGGACAAATGAGTGGGAGGGAAAAAAGGGGAAAAAAGGGGGGAAAATCAGTATAATCAAGTAATTCACTGAAACAACATAGTGAGGAAAAAAAAAACGAAAAACAAAAAAAGTAAAAAAAACAAGATTAACACCAGTGAGAGAGAGAGAGAGAGAGAGAGAGAGAGAGAGAGAGAGAGAGAGAGAGAGAGAGAGAGAGAGAGAGAGAGAGAGAGAGAACCCTGCCACCTCTACTTCACCCACAAATAATAAAGCTTAACTTCATAAACCAGTATGCTGTTAGTATGGCACTTGTACTTTATCCCTCCTCCTCCTCCTCTTTCTCTTTCTCTTTCTCCTTCTCCTTCTCTTTCATCTTTACTGTTTTTATTTTCTCTTGCTGTATGTTAGTCCCCACAAAAAGCCCAGTAAGTATCTACAGATGTGCTGCAGTATGTTCTTTTGTATTCTATTGTGTTAATGTGTGTTTCTCCCCCACCTCCTTCTTCTGCTCTTTTCCTTCAATACCTGTCGCCTTCTTCTTCTTCCTTCCCCTTCTTTTCCTCCTTTCTGTCGTTTTCTTCCTGATATTTGCCTTCTGTCTCTTCTTCCTTCTCCTTCTCTTCCTTCTCTTCGAATTCTTTTCCTCCTTCTTGTCTTCAGAGAGAGAGAGAGAGAGAGAGAGAGAGAGAGAGAGAGAGAGAGAGAGAGAGAGAGAGAGAGAGAGAGAGAGAGAGAGAGAGAGAGAGAGAGAGAGATTCGCCATTGTTATCTTTCCTGTCTTTCCCACTCTGATATTGAACAATACTATATACATTTTTTTCTGAATCTACTGCTGAACTCTTTTTAAAGCATGAGGGAGGAAGGCAGTGCTATATTGCATGTTGGAACTAATCAAGATTTAAAAAATACGGTTTTCTATTGCAAGACATTTAAAGTATCCGAGTTTTTTTTTCTTTTCCTTGTTTTTGTGTACGAAATCCGATTAATGTTTTGTATTTCGAAAATGTCTTCAATAAACTTGATGCCTGGTTAAATTATCATAGTTTTACGGCACCCTGAAAGGACACGTTATCATAAAGTTTATTTTATATATGCACCAATGTAAATTTATATTATAATTTTGAAGTCATTGCGATTCAAGGTTTTCTTTTTCTTGAGTAAGTTGTTTGGAAGAGAGAAAGTTGATAGAATTTTTTTCTCATATCTATATTTTGTTTATCGCTTTGTTTAGTTGTTGTTGTTTTTGTGTGTGTGTGTGTGTGTGTGTGTGTGTGTGCGTTTCCGTGATTATTTGTTACGCTTTTTTCATTTTTCATTTTTTTTTTTTCGTTTTACCTATAATCAGCTTTGTTTCTGGTGCCTTACACACACACACACACACACACACACACACACACACACACACACACACACACACACACACACACACACACACACACACTGGGGGGAGGGGGGGGCGGTCATCTGTAGTGTTTGTGGTGCAACAAATTCGGTCACTTTTCCTGTGGACTCAGCAAGTCAACGAGAATAAAAGCAGGAAAGGAGGGAGAGGAATGGAATGAGAAACAAAAGCCGGAAGAAAGAATGACGTCAGAGGAAGAAAAGGATTATAATCAATTTAATCTGGTCAGAGGCCGAGAGAGAGAGAGAGAGAGAGAGAGAGAGAGAGAGAGAGAGAGAGAGAGAGAGAGAGAGAGAGAGAGAGAGAGAGAGAGAGAGAGACGAACAGGCAGACAGAAAAAAATATACAAACACTATAGGGACACAGACAAACAAATACACAAACAGTGAAGATACAGACGCAGAAACCAAGCAAACCAAACACACACACACACACACACACACACACACACACACACACACACACACACACACACACACACACACACACACACCATAAAGTACATAAATAAATAAAATCTACAAGCGAGGATTATGAGACAGGAAGAGGAGGAGGAGGAGGAGGAGGAGGAGGAGGAGGAGGAGGAGGAGGAGGAGGAGGAGGAGGAGGAGGAGGAGGAGGAGGAGGAGGAGAAAAAATTGAAAGGCCTGCATGTGTATTTGAGCAAACTAGTCACGTCGCGGCATGGGATTGGCTCTTATTCCCCGCTGTAGACGGTTTGAATATTGGGGAAAAAAACCTTCCTCACTTGTCCAACTCTCTCTCTCTCTCTCTCTCTCTCTCTCTCTCTCTCTCTCTCTCTCTCTCTCTCTCTCTCTCTCTCTCTCTCTCTCTCTCTCAACCTACCTGCCTGCCTACCTAAATAGCTGTAATATTAATTTTCTTACTTTTCTTTGAACATTACTGCTTTGTTTCTTTTCCTTTTCTTTCTTTTTCTCCTCTTTCTGTAGTCACAAATAGTTTCGTATGGGCCAAAAGGCATGTTGTTGTTGTTTGTTTCTTCTTTGTGTTTCTCTTCCTCCTCTTCCTCCTCCTTCAACAGACCCAAATGGAGGAATACCCACACTGCGCCACGACTGTCACAGAAAAGTCGTACCTGCCGTAGATACTTGTTGACTTAAAACGAAAGCGATGAAATTGAGTACGATAGACTTCGGCGCGAAGCAAAGCTCATTAAAACAGCACTAATATTTGGAACTCTCTCCCGGCATAGGTAGTAAATAGTAACACTGTTGAAACATGTAAGCATAAGTTAAATAAGCACCTGGCATCAGTCCCTCAAATAACGTACTTCGCTCCTGTATATATATATATATATATATATATATATATATATATATATATATATATATATATATATATATATATATATATATATATATATATATATATATATATATATATATATATATATATATATATATATATATATATATATATATATATATATTTTTTTTTTTTTTTTTTTTTTTTTTTTTTTTAGTATTATACAATAACATGTTTCTTTTTCAACCTTTCCTATCACATTGTATGACTGCTTCTCCCTCTGTGCTGCATGGTGTCCCCTTCCTTGAACCATGCTGTCCTTTTGCCTCTTTCTCATAGAATTTGTAGAGGTAATACAGTCACACGCACAACCTCGTTAGTCCCAGTAGGATGATTGGTGTCTGTTCTTTCCTTTGTATTCCTTTGTATTTCTCCTCCTCCTCTTCCCTCCCTGCCTCACTCCCTGGCTGCTCCTCCAAGCAATTCAATTAAATCACATGTAACCAACTATATTTCCTTTACCTTTGTCATACGAGACGGAGCGACAACACTTAATTATCACTGCTACAGTCTCCATAACGCAAAAAACACCAGCACTGATATCAACGGACGCACGTGGCACCCACCTCTCCTTTCATTCTTTCCTACAACATTTCCACGTCCTCGCTTGCTAGTTTGCTACAAAGTGCATGGTGTTCTATCCTGATTGTTTGCCGCGAGTTGATGAAAGGAGAGATGGACAGGGAGAGAAAGCCTTGTTCTGTGTCTATCCTTATCCCTCGTGTGTTGTTTCTTAAGCGTGTGACTGCCGTGAATGCTCGTAAAGTTGAATAAAATGTTGTGTTGGAAGAGTTTAGTAATTCAGTGGATCTTTTATTTATTTGATTTTTGTTTTCCTTAAATGGTGTCCTTCCCACATTTCACTTGACTCTATAATATGTAGAATGTCTAAGGTGACTCAAACTGCACCATTGCCAAATAAAACTCTCTCTTCGTATATTTTCCTATGTACGGTTCCTCCTCCTCCTCCTCCTTCTCCTCCTCCTTCTCTTGTTCTTTTCTGTCTTCCTTTATTTCTTTCATCCTTCCCTTCCTTATTTCATTTAATTCATTCTTCGCCACCTTCTTCTCCCCTTCTTCGTCCATGAGCTGTGAAACGAAAGTGACAGATTACTCTCTCTCTCTCTCTCTCTCTCTCTCTCTCTCTCTCTCTCTCTCTCTCTCTCTCTCTCTCTCTCTCTCTCTCTCTCTCTCTCTCTCTCTCTCTCTCTCTCTCTCTCTCTCTCTCTCTCTCTCTCTCTCTCTCTCTCTCATGCATTCCAAATACTCTGACGTGAAATTTTAGCATAACCAAAGGGGAGAGAGAGAGAGAGAGAGAGAGAGAGAGAGAGAGAGAGAGAGAGAGAGAGAGAGAGAGAGAGAGAGAGAGAGAGAGAGAGAGAGGCCCGAATCGAGGTGTGAAAAGAGAGGTTGTATGAAAGGGAAGAAAGGCAGGAAATGAAGGAAGGAAGGAATAAATCATAGAGAAGAAAAGAATCTCTCTCTCTCTCTCTCTCTCTCTCTCTCTCTCTCTCTCTCTCTCTCTCTCTCTCTCTCTCTCTCTCTCTTTAATCTTTAAAATTTACTCCCCTCTCCGTCTATCTCCCTTTTGTGTTCATTCATCACTAGAGAGAGAGAGAGAGAGAGAGAGAGAGAGAGAGAGAGAGAGAGAGAGAGAGAGAGAGAGAGAGAGAGAGAGAGAGAGAGAGAGAGAGAGACAGAGAGAGAGAGAGAGATGACATAGTAATCAGACGTCCCATCTTGACCACGGGAACCGAGTCGCATTAAGACAGTCTCGGCTCAGGGACGGATTAACAAAGGAAGGAAGAAAAAGTGGATATTAAATAGACAGAAAGAAGGAAAAGAAAAGGAGATAAAATAAAATAATCTAATAAGGAACAGAGGAAGGAAAAGGGAAAATAAAATAGAAGGAAAGGGAGAAAGTGCAAGAAACAGGGAGAAAAACAAAGGAAGGAATGAAGAAAAAAATGTAATTCCAGAGAGACAGAGAGAGAGAGAGAGAGAGAGAGAGAGAGAGAGAGAGAGAGAGAGAGAGAGAGAGAGAGAGAGAGAGAGAGAAAAAATAATTACATCACAATAAGGTCATATGGCGTCAGTAGTAGTAGTAGTAGTAGTAGTAGTAGTAGTAGTAGTAGTAGTAGTAGTAGTAGTAGTAGTAGTAGTAGTAGTAGTATCATCACTATTATCATCATCCACATTATTATTCATTCATATTGTAATCAACACATCGTCACCATCATCATCACCATTATCAACTCATCATCATCATCATCGACTCATCACCACCACCACCACCACCAGCAGCACGGCCCAGCGGCGCCATTATTATTAAAACCATCATAACACTGGCATCAATAACTGCCTATTTGTACTGACAATGCTATGTAACTTTAATTAATTCATTCACTTCAATATAATATAAATACTCTGACATAACTCCTCTCTCTCTCTCTCTCTCTCTCTCTCTCTCTCTCTCTCTCTCTCTCTCTCTCTCTCTCTCTCTCTCTCTCTCTCTCTCACTCTCTCACTCGCTCCCCATCCCCCAATAGAGAGAACTAATTAACTAGGATCATTAGGGTAGTGATCAGTTCCCAAGCAAGTTAATTACAGAACTCCACTTTTTTACTTTTTTTTTTTTTTGCGAGTAAGTGGCGGGTTTTCATTCTTTTAGTGAGGTGTAGTGTGTGTGTGTGTGTGTGTGTGTGTGTGTGTGTGTGTGTGTGTGTGTGTGTGTGTGTGTGTGTGTGTGTGTGTGTGTGTGTGTGTGTGTGTGTGTGTGTGTGTGTGTAGGACCGATATATGCATAGGTACACAGCCACCCACCCACACCCACACACACACACACACACACACACACACACACACACACAATATTTCTAAACAGATTACAATGCGTCGTATTTCTCCCTTAATTGCAACTAATCCAATGTGATAATTATGATTAGCAATATTTCACCTTCACACACACACACACACACACACACACACACACACACACACACACACACACAAGGATTCCCTCCATCAAATATTCTCATAATCTCGTGATATATGTTTTTAACTACACACAGTAAAGTAAACGTGAACCGTGTGAATTATTTTGCATCATCACCACCACCACCATCACCACCACCACCACCACCAGCAACACCAGTCTTATCGCCACCATTAAATTAAAACCACCAGCACCATCACAACTTGCATCACCCACCATCACTGCCAGGACTGCCATTATTCCCACCACTTACACCACTACCATCACCACCACCACCATCACCACTATCACCACTAACATTTGCACCAAAAAACCACCCATACGTACATACATACATACATACAACCTTAACTCCTTACATAACTTTCCTCCTCGTCCCTCTCCTCTTCCTCCTCTTCCCGGCCCTCCTCCCTCTCCTTCTTCTCCTCGCCTAATACTTATTCTACTCATCTTTGTACCCCCTTCTTATAATCCTCCTCCTATAACCTCTCCTCCTCCTCCTCCTCCTCCTCCTCCTCCTCCTCCTCCTCCTCTTTCCCTTCCCAACGTTCATTCCCACAGCCTCCTTCCTCTTCCCCCTCTTGCAATGGGTAATAAGACGAGGGGTTGTCATCAGCGCCCCCTCCTCTTGTACCCCGATCCCCCCCTCCTTCCCCTGTTAAATATCAGTACCCCCTCCCTCCTCCCTCCGTTCCCAAGTTTCCCCATAAGAGCGTAAAATGAGGAAGTATGAGCGTAAAGCGAATTTAGCGGCGCTGTAGGTTTCATTATGAATTAATCAACTTTCTGATGCGGGTAATTCAGATCAGGATGTGTGTGTGTGTGTGTGTGTGTGTGTGTGTGTGTGTGTGTGTGTGTGTGTGTGTGTGTGTGTGTGTGTGTGTGTGTGTGTGTGTGTGTGTGTGTGTGTGTGTGTGTGTGTGTGTGTGTGTGTGTGTGTCCCTGGTTGCTCCTGTTATCTCCTGTCTTCTCTCGTCTCGTGGCTTTTCTCATCTCGTATTTCTTCTTGTTCTCTCTCTCTCTCTCTCTCTCTCTCTCTCTCTCTCTCTCTCTCTCTCTCTCTCTCTCTCTCTCTCTCTCTCTCTATCTGACATGCTTCACACACACACACACACACACACACACACACACACACACACACACACACACACACACACACACACATAAATAAATAAATAAATAGACAAATAAATAAGTAAATAAATGAACAAAACCAACAACACTACACATTACCTTGCAAAACCAAAGCGAATCCCTAGACCCAAAGACTTCCGAACGAGGCCAAAGTACAACTATCTAAACGCCATTCCACAAAACCACCCATGTATATATCAAAGAAGGGACCCTGAAACCTGGACCGCCCTCTCTCTCTCTCTCTCTCTCTCTCTCTCTCTCTCTCTCTCTCTCTCTCTCTCTCTCTCTCTCTCTCTCTCTCTCTCGCTCGCTCGTTCGCCGTCCCACACAGGTGTCGCCTACTAATACAGGTGTCCCAGCGACCTCCCCTCAGCTGTATATTAATTTCTACACCATCCGACTCCCTTTAATCTGTCATTCTATCAGGTAACATCGTCATCTCCTCCTCTTTCATTATATTTCGTGAGTCCAGTACTATCTTTGCTGCTTCTACTCTTGTTCTTGATCTTGTTCTTGTTGTTCTTCCTCCTCTCTACTCCGTGGCAGCCTCAGGTGTTTAAAGGCAATGATAGCAGCATTTATTCCCGCAGTTTCCAGCTTCTCTCTTTAGTGTTACTGCTATACAAAGTTGGATGTTGAGTTTGTGTTAGTAATGTCTCTCTCTCTCTCTCTCTCTCTCTCTCTCTCTCTCTCTCTCTCTCTCTCTCTCTCTCTCTCTCTCTCTCTCTCTCTCTCATCATGTTTTATTTCTCTCTCTCTCATCATGTTTTATTTATCTATGATTTTTTTTTTCGTCAATATATCTCTGTTGTTGTTTTTTTCCTCCCTTTCCCCCTTTCCTTTCTCTTTTCGTCATATGTACTCTCTCTCTCTCTCTCTCTCTCTCTCTCTCTCTCTCTCTCTCTCTCTCTCTCTCTCTCTCTCTCTCTCTGACATCTTCTGAATTCCGAACACTTGAGTGAAGCTTCAAAATCTTTTTCATTAAATCCTACAAACGTGTTATACTGTATATTCCTCATCTGATTTCCGAGTGTATAGGAAATTCATTGACTATTATATTTCAGCGTGACTGGAGCGACTCTTCACAACTCTCTTCACAATTTCCCGTCAGCTGAGTGAGGCTTTAATTGTCTGTCTGTCTGTATAATTAAAGGCACACCTGTACTGAGTTTCTCACCTGATTTACCTGACCTATACAGAACATGAGTTGGGGTGCATAGAACATTCATTAACATACCTGGAACTAAAATGAATTTCATTTTATATATATATTTTTTTTTACTTATTCATGTTTTATTTTTTTTATTCTTTTATTTTCTTTTTGTTTATATTTTAATTTCTTTTTTTATTTTTACTTCATTTTATTAACTTCTCACTTTTTTTTTTAAGCAAATTAGCAGGCCTCTCTCTCTCTCTCTCTCTCTCTCTCTCTCTCTCTCTCTCTCTCTCTCTCTCTCTCTCTCTCTCTCATTTTTGTGCCCCTGATCAGTCTCCCTCACGCATGAAAAATAAACAGAACAAATAAACAAACATAAATAATGACACAAATAAATAAATAAATAAATATGCAGATAAGTAAATGAATAAATAGATAAGTTTCACATCATTACGAGAACGACGATCTAGAATTTCCATCTCGTGAATAAACGCTAATTGTCTATCTCATTAAATAAATATATATATACAACATATCCGTACTGCATTTCTTGTCTAATTCACCTCACTGTACAAACACTGACTATAAGATTTCTAGCATCATGATCCAAGAGGGCAAATCTTCAGATATTCTCAGTGTGCAGGAATCACGCTTTTGTATACATTTATTTATTTATTTATTTTTATTTATTTATTTTATTTATTTATTTTATTTTATTTTTTTTTTTTTGTGTGTGTGTCCTAGTGCATGAATATCTCGTTAAGTCTATCTACAGTCAAGGCCAAAAAAAAAATGTCAAGTATTTTATTTTTGTGGGTATTCTTTCGTATATTGTAAGTGTAAGCATGATTTGTACAGTCAAGGACAAAAAAGTAAAATAACACATCACAATTCTTTTTCTGCTGTGTTCAGTGTTTTCCCTCAGTCCACTCATTCTCTCTCTCTCTCTCTCTCTCTCTCTCTCTCTCTCTCTCTCTCTCTCTCTCTCTCTCTCTCTCTCTCTCTCTCTCTCTCTCTCTCTCTCTCTCTCTCTCTCTCTCTCTCTCTCTCTCTCTCTCTCTCTCTCTCTCTCTCTCTTACAAACCCTGACGACTGATAGGTTCTCGGGGGCTCAG
>NC_087158.1:14108299-14125799 GCF_035594125.1 Scylla paramamosain
TTTCCAAAACTGTGCCTCTGCGCTTGCACCTTGCCAAGTCAAACTCTTCTAACACTGTCTATCAACATCTACCTTTCTTTCTTGCTGAAAGTTTGCCTACATTCAGCCTGTTCCTGAAAAGAGTGACCCTTCTAATCCCTCAAACTACCGTCCTAATGCTTTAATTTCCTGCCTATCTAATGTTTTTAATCTATCCTCAACAGGAAGATTCTTAAACATCTATCACTTCACAACCTTCTATCTGATCGCCAGTATGGGTTCCGTCAAGGCCGCTCTACTGGTGATCTTCTGGCTTTCCTTGCTGAGTCTTGGTCATCCTCTTTTGGAGATTTTGGTGAAACTTTTGCTCTTGGCTTAGACATATCAAAGGCTTTTAAGAGAGTCTGGCACAAAACTTTCATTTCCAAACTACCCTCCTATGGCTTCTATCCTTCTCTCTGTAACTTCATCTCAAGTTTCCTTTCTGACCGTTCTATTGCTGCTGTGGTAGATGATCACTGTTCTTCTAAATATATTAACAGTGGTGTTCCTCAGGGTTCTGTCCTGTCACCCACTCTCTTTCCATTATTCATTAATGATCTTATTGTCCTATCCACTCCTATGCTGATGATACCACCCTGCACTTTTCCACTTTTTTTAGACGTCCAACCCTTCAGGAAGTGAACAGTTTACACAGGGAAGCCACAGAACGCCTTACTTCTGAGCTCTCTAAAATTTCTGATTTTGGTAGAGCAAGCTTAGTATTGTTCAATGCCTCAAAAACTCAATTCATCCATTTATCAACTCGACACAACCTTCCTGACATTTATCCCCTCTTCTTTAATGACAGGGTGGAATCAAAAGCTTTTCGTCTCTTCAACTCCTCTCCCTCTTGCTGTCTTCTACTATTATTTTCATGCCAACTGCTATTCTGATCTTATTAATTGAATGCCTCCCCTCCTCCCGCCGCCTCGCTGCACAAGACTTTCTTCTTTCTGTCACCCCTATTCTGTCCACCTCTCTAATGCAGGAATTAACCAGTATTCTCAATCATTGATCCCTTTCTCTGGTAAACTCTGGAACTCACTTCCTGCTTCTGTATTTCCTCCTTTCTATGACTTGAACTCTTTCAGGAGGGAGGTTTCAACAGACTTATCTTGTAATTTTTGACGACCGGCACCTCAGTGGACCTTTTTTTATTATATTTTTGTTGCTCTTGCCCGGTGCCCCTCAAAAAAAAAAAAAAAAAAACACTTCAAACCTTTTGTTTCACTCTAGATTACTTTTTAATGACTTATTTAAACTGCTTTACATATAAATGTGAAGAATAAAGAAAATAGATAAAACCTAAAAAACAATAATCCTCCAAAAAAAAAAAACAGCAAATTGGGTTTAAAAAACCGGGTTTTTCCAACCCTGGTTAGGTTGGGTTAGGTTAGGTTACGTCAGGATGGATTAGGTTAGGTTAAATTAGCCTGGGTTAAATTGGGTTAGGTTGAGTTGGGTTGGGTTAGGTTGGATTAAGTTCCCGTGCAGATTCTATCTCTATCAATATGATAGGTTCAGATGATGGTGAGAGAGAGAGAGAGAGAGAGAGAGAGAGAGAGAGAGAGAGAGAGAGAGAGAGAGAGAGAGAGAGAGAGAGAGAGAGAGAGAGAGAGAGAGAGAGAGAGAGAGAGAGAGAGAGAGAGAGAGAGAGAGAGAGAGAGAGAGAGAGAGAGTGCAACAGCGTAAGAATGAAGGGTACGAACGAACAAAGGGGAACATGATAAAGGAAGGAGGTAAACGGAAAATAAAAGAAAAATGTGGGGAAAAGTTGTGTTAATGTGTCCAAGTTATTATAGTTTTGTAGGAGGAGACAGAAGGACAAGGACGAGAAGAACAAGAACAAGGACAAGAATATAATCCCTGACTACACTGAAACACCTCGACTCAGAGCGACAAATGAGAAGAACAAACTTAATTTATAATCACGCGCATCTGATTTTCTCTCTCTCTCTCTCTCTCTCTCTCTCTCTCTCTCTCTCTCTCTCTCTCTCTCTCTCTCTCTCTCTCTCTCTCTCATTTTCCTTCACACCCTTTATACTTTCCATAATTCCTTTAATCGCCCCCCCTTCTCCTGTTCTTCCTCCTCCTCATCATCTTCCTCCTCCTCCTCTTGCTCCTCCTCATCCAGGGACAGACAAGCTGTAACTGCGCGGTTGCTTTCATGACGCCAAGATAGTGGCATAAACAAAGTGTTATGAAGAGACTCGCCAGCTGTGTCCTCCTCCTCCTCCTCCTCCTCCTCCTCCTTGTGGCCAGTACACGCTCGCCTTATTACTTCGCTTTATAATATGGCTCAGGGTCCGACGGCTAACTTGTACAGGAGGAGGAGGAGGAGGAGGAGGAGGAGGAGGAGGAGGAGGACATAAAGATAGAAGAAGAAGAAGAAGAAGAAGAAGAAGAAGAAGAAGTGTGTGGTTGTTAGCTAGTTGTGTGAACGAGTGAATGAGCGAGACTTGTGTGAGGCATGAATACGTGTATGAGTGAACGAGCTAGGCTTCAGTCATAAGTGTTAAGTGGAAGTGCGCGGCCTGGCGCCGAGAGATCACCTACCTCCAGCCTTCTGTTCACACCTTCTGTGAATAAACACCTGCACTG
This sequence comes from Scylla paramamosain, assembly GCF_035594125.1. NCBI lineage: Eukaryota > Metazoa > Arthropoda > Malacostraca > Decapoda > Portunidae > Scylla > Scylla paramamosain. The sequence goes on from NC_087158.1 coordinate 14,110,922, forward strand.
TTACCTGCGTTTCCTGTGCCCCTGCTGGTCAAGAGTCGAACATGGCGCAGTGAGTAGGATCAGGACAAGGCTGCAGTGGGTACGGCGCAGAATGGAGAAGCAGTTGGAGGCGCTGGCTGCCCTGCTAGCGCGACAGTCGGAGCAGAGTCAGGCTCTGCTAGCGCGACAGTCGGAGCAGAGTCAGGCTCGCGAGGAGCGTTTAACCCAGCTGCTGGAGAGAGTGGGGACACAAGCTCCCAGTCGCACCACGGCGAGCAATGAAGGCGAAACCACAGCCCGCAGCACGTCTACCCAGGGCGCGAGGTTCCCGACGTCCGCCACCATCATTCCTCACTTAACGGCGTCAGCATCTTTACGTGAGTTCGACACGTGGCGCCATAAGTTTGAAGGATACGTAACCCTCGCCAGGATAGACTGTCTCTCCCTGGCTGAGCAGAGGGCGGCACTCGCTGCTGTCCTAGACGACGAGTGGACCCGTACACTTCGCTACGGGATAAGCTTACCGAGAGACGCGGAGTTAAGAACCATCCTCGATGCAATGTGTGAGTACCTGCGAAGCCAGCGCAACATCATCATGGATAGAAGAGACTTCTACTCCCGCGTGCAAGAAACGCAAGAAGGTTTTGACGACTTTTTATGTGCTGTAAAGGAAATCGCCAATTTCTGTGACTTTTGCGACCAGTGCATAAACCATCAGCTGCGTGACAGAATTGTCGTTGGGACACGAGACGAAGTGGCTCTGAAACGCATGCTGGAAAACAAGAAACTCACCCTTGAAAACGCCATAGATATTTGCAGAGCATCAGAGAGCGCTAACCAGTGTAGTGCAGTACTAAGGGGCGGCTCTCACTCTTCGAGCCATGGTGTGAACGCTGTCTCGAACTACAGGAAGGGCAGTTTCGGGGGCTCAAGCCCCACGGGCTGTTATCGTTGTGGCAAAGATTGTCGCAGTGACAAAAGGGGATGCCAGGCAATAGATAAAGTGTGTCGTAACTGCGGGAAAAGAGGGCATTTTGCGAGTGTATGTCAGCAGACAGTGAGGAAACGACGAGGAGCTTCGAGGAGTTCCTCAACTGTCTCTCCTCATCGCGGTGCAGGCCCGAGGCGGGGAGCCAGTGCCAGTGTATACCAGCTCTTATCAGGCGTATACACAAAGACGGTGACGGCACGACCTGCGCCCCAGGTGCTCATTACCGCCACACATCCCGCTGGAAGAGACAAGATTACGTGGACTCCTGACTCTGGGGCCGAAACGACCGTTATTGGCCTCGACACGGCAACACTCCTTGGAATCCCGCCCTCCAGCTTGGCGCCCGCTGATGGTGATGGACTTTATGCTGCCGGTAATCACCCCCTCACCTGTGTAGGAACTTTCTCGTCGCACTTGCAACTGGGCGACAGGGAAGCTGAGACTGTTGTGAGCGTGGTGAAGGAGGTGAAGGGGGCGCTGCTTAGCTGGTACGATTCCATCGCTCTCGGAATCCTCCCCGAAGATTTTCCGGCTCAAATCCGACCGCTACGCAGGGAAGAACAGCACACCGGCAACAGCTCCATCAAGTACCCGACCGCCTCGCAGCCACCTCTATCTACGCCCACAGAAGTGATCAGCTGGCCTCATTCCTACGACCCAACGCCACAGCAGCGTGCGGGGCACGCTGCTGCTGTGATCAAGGCCTTTCCCAGCGTCTTCGAAGCAAAGGAAGGTTTACGTGCAATGGCTGGTGGATCCATGGCCATCGAGTTGACAGACGACGCTCGACCCTTCGCCGTAACAGCATCTCGTACAATCCCTTACAATTGGCGTGAAGAAATTAAGAGCCAGTTGGAAGAGCTGCTTAACAAGGGAATCATCGAGAGTGTGGACTACCCTACGGCATGGTGCCACCCCATCGTGCCTGTCCCAAAAAAGACATCTGGTGTAAGGCTGTGTGTTGACCTGACACGACTCAACCGTTACGTGAAGAGGCCCGTGTATCCAGTGCGCTCACCTCATGACGCCATCGCCTCGATCGGGACCGGAGCAGTTTGGTTCACCACTCTTGATGCCAAGATGGGGTATTTTCAAGTCCCCATTAGAGAAGAAGACCAGGATTTAACCTGCTTCATAACACCTTGGGGTCGGTACAAGTTTCGGCGAGCGGTTATGGGTCTCGTCTCGTCTGGAGACGAGTATAACCGTCGAGGAGACCAAGCTCTCGGCGACATACCTAACACCATCAAGATCGTGGACGACATCCTGGCCTATGACTCCACCTACAGTGCGCACTTAGCCCATGTCATTCAGATTGTGCGGCGGTGTGACCAGCACGGCATCACTCTCAACCCACAGAAGTTTACATTCGCGGAAAGAGTGGTAGATTACTGTGGTTACTCTGTTTCTGGACAAGGCTACACGACAGACTCAAAGAAAGTTAAGGCAATCTCTGACTTCCCACGACCACAGCACATCACCGACTTACGATCATTCATGGGTCTTACAAACCAGCTTGGAAGCTTTTCTCCTGCTGTGGCTGCAGCTGCACAACCCCTCAGAGATCTCTTACGCCCGAAGAACAGTTGGTGCTGGTCTCCTAACCATGAAGAGGCGTTTGAGAAGGTGAAACAGTGTCTCGTCAGCCCACCTGTCTTGGCATACTTCGACCCATCATTACCAACGATGCTACAGACTGACGCCTCAAGGATGTACGGATTTGGATTCGTTCTCCTGCAGAAGCACAGTGACCAGTGGAAGATGGTGCAATGCGGGTCAAGATTTGTTACAGACACAGAGAGCCGCTATGCAGTAATAGAGTTGGAAATGGCTGCAATCGTCTGGGCAGTCAGGAAATGTGGCACCTACCTGAAAGGACTCCCTCACTTCGATCTAGTGCTCGACCACCGCCCGCTGATACCTCTCCTCAATTGCAAGTTGTTGGGAGAAATAGAGAACCTGCGGCTGCAGCGCATGAGGGAGAAGCTTGCTCAGTATTCTTTCACAGCAAGCTGGCAAAAGGGATCGACACACTGTGTGCCCGACGCCCTCTCACGTGCTCCAGTACAGGACCCAGTGGAGGAAGAGGATGCTGCTACTTCTGGTGACCTCGACCCTCTCCACTCAGCGGTCATCTCAGCGTTATCTGCCACCAATGAGGACGGCGTCCGCTTAGCACCACTCCAGGATCAGACTGTGGAAATGGTACGTGCCGCAGCAGCAAGAGACGGGGAGTACTGCTTGCTCAAGAACGTCATCATCGAGGGCTTCCCTGATCATTGCCACGACCTCGATCACCGCTTGCGTACGTACTGGCCGGTGCGCAGTCTGCTGGCCGTAGACGACGACCTGGTGGTTTACGGGCCGAGGCTTCTTATTCCTCACAGCCTCCGCCGAGAAACACTAGAGCGACTCCATGACAGTCATCAGGGGATGGAGCGCACCAAGCGACGGGCCCGACAAACGGTGTACTGGCCTGGTATGGACAGAGACGTTGAGAACGTCGTTTCTGGATGCTCACTATGCCGTCCACTCCTACCAAGCCAAGCCAACGAACCTCTCTGGCAGGACACGGACACACCCAGCAGGGTGTTTGAGTCAGTTTCTGCAGACTACTTCCACGCAGCAGGCCGTACATACCTCGTGTATGTAGATCGCTTGTCTGGGTGGCCTCACGTGTCTGCATGCTCACGTCCAGCATCGGCTGATCAGCTCGTTCGTGTCCTTCGGGGTGTGTTCGCCGACACGGGCGTGCCTGTTCTCCTGAGGACTGACGGTGGACCGCAGTTCACTTCTTCATCGGTACGGCGCTTCCTGGCTCGATGGGGGGTGGAGCATCGTGTATCTTCACCTCATTATCCACGCTCCAATGGTCACGCCGAGGCAGCGGTCAAGTCCGTGAAGAAGCTGATCCTCACGACCACACAGCAGGGACACCTGGACGAGGATGCGTTCGCTCGCGGGTTGCTGGAACTGCGCAACACTCCGAGGGCGGAAGGGCGATCACCAGCACAAGTCCTCTTCGGTCATCCTATGAGGTCCTGTGTCCCGGCTCATCATCGCTCATACGCTCAGCAGTGGCAGCGCGCTGCTGATGAGTGCGACGCCAAGGCAGAGCGACTGAGGAAGAAAGCGAAACTTCGCCACGACGCGTCCGCCCGTACTCTTCCTCTCCTGCACCTCGGTGGCCACGTCGACGTTCAAGATCACACGACAGGCCTCTGGGATCGCCTGGGTGTCATCGTGGCTGTTGGGCGAAGGAGAGACTACCTCATCAAGATGGGCAGCGGTCGCGTGATGTGGCGTAATAGAAGACACCTACGCCCACACAGACCTCTTGCTCCCCTTCCTGTCGAGCAGCACACCGCTCATGGCGGTGCAGCGCTTCAGCATCAGGGTCACGAGGAACACCACCATCCCGGCAGCCCGGAGCATCAGGGTAACGGGGTACACCGTGGCCGAGAGCAACCAGAGCGTCGAAGCAGCCGACAGCGTAGGGAGCCGAGACGACTGCAGGTGCGGTGGCACCGTAGCACCTACGATTAGTCGTACGTGTTCATTGTACGCTGTGTTTGTTTTGTGTATATGTACCGTGTTTTCTGTACTTCAATCATTGTAACTTTGTTTCATGTGTTACGGTAGCCATAACAAAGATAAGGAATCTTCCTTATGTCTCGGGGGAGGTGTGTGGTTGTTAGCTAGTTGTGTGAACGAGTGAATGAGCGAGACTTGTGTGAGGCAGAAATACGTGTATGAGGTGAACGAGCTAGGGCTTCAGTCATAAGTGTTAAGTGGAAGTGCGCGGCCTGGCGCCGAGAGATCACCTACCTCCAGCCTTCTGTTCACACCTTCTGTGAATAAACACCTGCACTGTTACCTGCGTTTCCTGTGCCCCTGCTGGTCAAGAGTCGAACAAGAAGAAGAAGAAGAAGAAGAAGAAGAAGAAGAAGAAGAAGAAGAAGAAGAAGAAGAAGAAGAAGAAGAAGAAGTGGAGGACGAGGATGACGAGGAGGATCACAATACACAACGAACTACAACAGAGATCACCCCAACCCCGATCACAAAAGAAGAACAAACAGCAACAGACCTGCTAGCACCCACGAGGCAGTTTGTGGCTTTCTACACTATCCAGTAAAAAGTAAGAGACACAGGACAGAGGAGGAGGAGGAGGAGGAGGAGGAGGAGGAGGAGGAGGAGGAGGAGGAGGAGGAGGACAACAACGAACAAAAGAATGTAAGAAAACACTGGAAGCTGCAAGAAGCCATCAAGTCCACACGTGGCGTCCGTGTATGATACATACCTTCCTATTTCCAGCTATCATCTTCATCCATAAATTTGTCTAATCTTCTTTTAAAACTCCCTAATGACTCTAACAACTAGCACTAACGACCTGATTATTGAGTCCGTTCCATTCATCTACCATAGTATTTGACAACCAATTCCTTCCTACCTCTTTTTTGAACCTAAGTTTTCCAGCTTAAACCCATTATTACTTGTTTTATTCCCATTACTGATCCTTAATTTTGCTTACGTCACCTTGTTAAAACCCCTATGCCATTGAAAGGCTTCTATCACGTCCCCTCTTAACCTGCTTCTCTCTATGGTATGTACCTTTAGTAGCTTCTGTCTCGTTTTGTAAGCAATAGCCGTCATCACTTGTATCCTTTTAGTCATTCCTCTATGTACTGATTATAATAGACCTGTATCCTTCCTGTAATATGGGGACCAGAACTGTACAGCATAGTCTAGATGAGGTCTGACCAGAGCCAAATACAACTTTAAAATTACTTTGGGACTTGTACTTTTAACACTCCTAAAAATTAATCTGAATATCCGATTTGCCTTATTTCTGGCCTCTGTGCATTGTTTTCTATGACGGAAATCAGAGCTAACTACAACTAAATCTTTCGTTCCCTGAACCTACCAGAGCCTCGTTGTTTATTGTGTGGGTTTCTTATACCTGCGCTAAGTACTTTGAATTTGTTAATATTAAACTGCACTTGCCATCTGTCTGTCCATTTGTTCATCCCATCCAAATCTACCTACAAGGTGATGGCATCCAAATCTCACCTGATTAACCTAATTAACCTACCTATCTTCGTGACATCCGCAAATTTACTAACACTACAACTAATCCCATTATATAAGTCATTGATATATATATATATATATATATATATATATATATATATATATATATATATATATATATATATATATATATATATATATATATATATATCATTTTTTTTACAACAATGGCGCTGGAACTAATCCCTGTGGCACCCCACCAATTACTTGACCCCACTCGGATTTAGAACCGTTTATCAAAACTCTTGTCGACTGTCACCTAACCACGACCTTATCCAGCCTAACACCTTCCCATCTATCCCATGCGCCCTAACCTTTCTCAGGAGCCTCTGATGGTGTACCTTGTCAAATGCCTTACTAAAGTTCAGGTAAACGATGTCATAACTATTACTATTATTATGTGTGGTTACAGAGAGGAGGATAGAAGCCATAGGAGGGTAGTTTGGAAATCAAAGCTTTGTGCCAGACTCTATCAAAAGCTTTTGATATGTCTAAGGCAACAGCGAGTTTTATCAAAATCCCCAAAAGAGGATGACCAAGACTTAGCAAGGAAAGTCAGAAGATCACCAGTGGAGCGGCCTTGACGGAACCCATACTGGCGATCAGATAGAAGGTTGTGAAGTGATAGATGTTTAAGAATCTTCCTGATGAAGATTGATTCAAAAACTTCAGATAGGCAGGACGGTAGTTTGAGGGATTAGAACGGTCAACTGAATGCCCTTAAAGCACTCTCTTGTTTTTCACACGGAATTTTGTTCTTGTCCGCAGGAAGAAAGCTGACAGGGAAGAGCAGCGGGAGTAATTAATTAAAGAGGAGTGGGAGACCAGGGGAAGCCGAGGGCATGTGTGTGCTTTCATTTTTTTTTTTCATACCTCCCATAAATATTGTTGTAAGTCACCGACCAGTAAACCAGCCCTTACAAATTTCTTATTAGACATAGTGTGTGTGTGTGTGTGTGTGTGTGTGTGTGTGTGTGTGTGTGTGTGTGTGTGTGTGTGTGTGTGTGTGTGTGTATAGGACATCGATCCTTGATAATAGAAATTTTAATTATAAATACAGCAACAGTCCGTGACATCGTCATTCATCTCAATCCGTACTCCTCTTTCTCCCTCTTTTTATTGCTTTTTCATCCATTTCTCCTTCCAATGCATCTCTGTAAAGAGAGAGAGAGAGAGAGAGAGAGAGAGAGAGAGAGAGAGAGAGAGAGAGAGAGAGAGAGAGAGAGAGAGAGAGAGAGAGAGAGAGCAAGAGCGAGAGAGAGAGAGAGAGAGAGAGAGAGAGAGAGAGAGAGAGAGAGAGAGAGAGAGAGAGAGAGAGAGAGAGAGAGAGAGAGATTCATGCCTACAATTCATCAAGCACACACACACCCTCGTTCTCCCCTGGTCCCCCTACCCTCTCCTGTTTAATTCCTCCCCCCGCCGCCCTTGCTCCCCGTCGGATGCTTTCATCCTGCTGATAAGTAAATCCTGTGTGAAGAACAAGTGAGTGCTGAAAGAACATTCAGCTTCCCAGAGACTGATTGTGCTAGACTGAAGAGGGGTAACAGGAAGGATAGCAAAAATGAAAAGAAGGACGAGGAAAGAAAACGGATGACACAGAAACAGTAAAGGCAAAAGAGTAAAACACCGCCACCACATCACGCAGCAAAAATGAACAACACGCACTGAACGCAAGTAAAACAAACTTCTCAAACTCAGTTCGTGGTACAAAGTTTAAGGCATTCGAACCAAAACCAAAAACTACAATTAAGCTTCACTAGACTATATGAATACTGGGGATCGTCATTACCATCATCTTTTGACACTCCAATTCACGAAAAGAAGAGAAAAAACAAAATTCCCTAAACTTCTCTTATAAGTAGATATGTCGACTGCTTCTCTATTGCACACAACTCAAGCAAATTTCACCCCATCTCTTCCCATCTACTTCTCTGCATGCATTATTTCATCGCGTCTATTGCAAGCCAACTCACTAACACTTATTTTTCCAGTTGTTTCCGTGCAATTGCTTCTTATACCCCGTCCATTCCGTGCTGCCCAAGCAAAACTTCTCACCTCATCTTTCTTAATCTAGTTCTTTCCAAGCATTTGCGTTTCATCATTCGTCTCCTTTAACTGACAGTCTTCAGCCACTTCGCCACAATTTTGCATCTTGTGCTATCTTCTACCGCTATTTTCATGATAACTGGTCTTATGATCTTGGTAACTGCATGCCTTCCCTCCTCCAGCAGCATCGCTACGTAACTTGCTACTTTCTTTCACCTCTATTCTGTTCACCTCACTAATGCAAGAGTTAAACAGTATTCTCACTCTTTCATCCCTTTAGCTGATAAACTCTTGTAACTCCCGTCCTGCTTCTTCATTTCGTTCTGCTTGTACTCTTTTTTTTTCTCTCTCTCTCTCTTTCAAAGAGGTTTCAAGACACTTCGCAATATAATTTTTATAATTTTAGAACTGATCGGAGTCTGTCTTCTGAAGGGACTCACACCCTCAGCGTGCCTTTGTTGTTGTTGTTGTTGTTGTTATCTTTGATCACAGCCCCTCATATATATATATATATATATATATATATATATATATATATATATATATATATATATATATATATATATATATATATATATATATATATATATAAATAACACCCTTCTCTCTTCTTTCTTCCGTTAATTGAATCGAACGTAAGAGAACACTTCCAAATACATAAGTAAACTGCTTTATAGCACGCTCTCACACACCTGCCCGGGCTGCCTCCCTCCACTGCAGCTCCTCCAGGTGGGCAGCAGCAAAGTATGGGAAGGTAAAATAATAAAAATCAGCTAAGAATGCTATTACACTTTTCTTATGCACTTTAATAGGCACATCCATCACCTGTGTTACTGGAAAATGAGGAGGAGGAGATCAAGCATCCAATGAGCAGAGTGCAGCTGAAGAGGAGGAAGAAGAAGAAGAAGAAGAAGAAGAAGAAGAAGAAGAAGAAGAAGAAGAAGAAGAAGAAGAAGAAGAAGAAGAAGAAGAAGAAGAAGAAGAAGAAGAAGAAGAAGAAGAAGAAGAAGAAGAAGAAGAAGAAGAAGAAGAAGAAGAAGAAGAAGAAGAAGAAGAAGAAGAAGAAGAATGATGGTGATGATAATGATGAACAACAACAACAACAACAACAACAACAACAACAACAACAACAACATGAGAAAAAGCCAAAAAACAAGATGTATGTACCCTGTCTCTCCTCCTCCTCCTACTCCTACTACTACTACTACTACTACTACGCCATTGTCATCATGGGAGAGGAAGAGAGAGGGGAGGCCCAGCTGGTTCTTCACGCTGTCTAGTGGTAAGTAAGAAAACTGCATCTCGTGCGGAATGGGAGGAGGAGGAGGAGGAGGAGGAGGAGGAGGAGGAGGAGGAGGAGGAGGAGGAGGAGGAGGAGGAGGAGGAGGAGGAGGAGGGAGTGGTATAAGAGAAAGAAGTAAAAAGGCAAAGTTTGTATTATCACGTGAACTACACACACACACACACACACACACACACACACACACACACACACACACACACACACACACACACACACACACACATACGCACGCACGCACACGCACACACACAGGAAAGGAGGAGATGAGAGGTAAGGAGGAGATGGAGAGAAGTATTAATCCGTGACAATGTAAGTTAAAGCCTATAATCAAATCTCTCTCTCTCTCTCTCTCTCTCTCTCTCTCTCTCTCTCTCTCTCTCTCTCTCTCTCTCTCTCTCTCTCTCTCTCTCTCTCTCTCTCTCGATCTCTCGATCTCTCTCTCTCGTCCCACCAGGGCTCAAGGCGATTATTACTCCTGACGAGGCCGAGGAGGAGGAAGAGGAGGAGGAGGAGGAAGAGAAAAAGGAAGAGGAAGAGGAGGAGGAGGAGGAGGAGGAGGAGAGATATGTTCAAGGTACAAGAGGTAGAAACAAATAAAGGAAAAATCTATATTCACACTCACATACACGCAAAGGAGGAGGAGGAGGAGGAGGAGGAGGAGGAGGAGGAGGAGGAGGAGGAGGAGGAGGAGGAGGAGAAGCAGGAGGAGGAGGAGGAGGAGGAGGAGGAGGAGGAGGAGGAGGAGGAGGAGGAGGAGGAGGAGGAGGAGGAGGAGGAAAGGAGAATAAAGAATAAGAAAGAAAATAAAAGGAGCTGTAATTTATCCCAACAAAAATACTCGTACACACGCACGCGGAGAGAGAGAGAGAGAGAGAGAGAGAGAGAGAGAGAGAGAGAGAGAGAGAGAGAGAGAGAGAGAGAGAGAGAGAGAGAGAGAGAGAGAGAGAGAGTAATCCTGGCTAGTATATCGTTAGGATTACCTCGGAAACAATGTTGTGGCCATGTTGTACAGAGATGGATTAAGGTGGAGCTGAAATATTGGACACACACACACACACACACACACACACACACACACACACACACACACACACACACACACACACACAGAGAGAGAGAGAGAGAGAGAGAGAGAGAGAGAGAGAGAGAGAGAGAGAGAGAGAGAGAGAGAGAGAGAGAGAGAGAGAGAGAGAGAGAGTGTGTGTGTGTTATATGAGAGTTACATACACAGGCCGCAACAGACCCTGCTGTCCTCACGGTGACCTGACCTAGGACTACTGAGGAAAGCGACAGTAGAGGAAAAGGAGAGCAAAGCAGAAGGCTTTCTCCCCACCCTTGTCAAAGTGCTTTTGAAAATCAAGATATAAGATGTCCATCGCTTCGCTGTCGTCATAGTGGTTGCGAATATCGTAGAAGTCTAAGAGTTTGTTTCGAAAGTCGTGTGGTGTATTTGCAAGTACGTTGTTTTCCTCTAAGTAATCAACAAGTTTATTTATTATTAGCGTTTCTTGCAGGTTGCATACAACTGAAGTTAGGTTAACTGGACGGTAATTAATAGGAAGAGATTTACTATCCCTTCTTTTAATGTCAGTGTTACCTTAGCGAGCTTGTACTCACCAGGCACTGTACCGGGACTCCAGGGACTTGTTGAGCAATAATGTCTGTGGTTTGGCAAATTCACATTTAGCTTGCTTTAGAGCACGAGGGGAGACGGTGTCAGGCCCGGGTGACTTGTTAGCATTGAATTTTTCGACACATATTAAAATGTCTCTTTCTGTAACACCGACACTACTTAGGGTTGTCATCGATTAAGACTGCTGGTGCCGTGGGGATGTCGTTGAAGTCTGCTGTAAATACTGAGGAGAAGGAAGTGCTAAGACAACAAGTTACTAGGTAGTCTTTGCGCTTCTTCGTTGGTACATTTGATAGTTGAAGTAATCACTTACTTCTGCCACATGAAGCTATAAAATTCCTTCGAGTTTATTTTACTCTGCTTTGCAACGTGTAATTACGTGAACCTGTTGCTTTCCTTAATTAACATTTTGGCTTTACACCATAAATCACTGAATCTTGTTCGTTTCTCTAAATTACCGGAGCATTTTAGTGTATTGTGGGCGTTCCTCTTGGCGCGCAAACATTCTGCAAATCGTTTGTTCCTCCACTTCCGCTTAACGTTCCTATGGCACGACGAATGCCACAGTGCAGTGCAGTGCAGTGTTGCACCCGCCTTTAAGTATTTTCATTGGAATATTCCGGCTATGCATTAATGCCAGCTGTGATACATAAAAGACTCAAGTCAATTTGTTTGAGCATTGCTATGGGGTTATAAAACTTTGCTTTTCTGTAGTCCGGGAGTTACTACATAATGTTGTTGTTTGATTATTATTATTATTATTATTATTATTATTATTATTATTATTATTATTATTATTATTATCATTATTATTATTATTATCATCATCATTATTTTCATTGTTACTACTAATGGTGGTGGTGGTGGTGGTAGTAGTAATAGTAGCACTACATTGGTAGTGGTAGTAGTAGTAGTAGTAGTAGTAGTAGTAGTAGTAGGAGGAGGAGGAGGAGGAGGAGGAGGAGGAGGAGGAGGAGGAGGAGGAGGAGGAGGAGGAGGAGGAGGAAGAAGAAGAGTAACTGCGTCCATCTTAATAATCACATCTAAATCATTCCAGCATTTTCAAAAACCTGAAGATATTATATTGATAAACGTAAATATAAATATGGAAGGGAAAAAAGATGAGTACAGGCACAGAGAGTGGCAGATGGACTGACACAAAGAGAGATAAGTGAAGGACAGATAAGTCAACAACAACAAAACATCATAAACAAACCAGATAAACAGAATTAGTAAGACAAGGAAGGATATAATAAACGATAAGCCAAACACCTCTCTCTCTCTCTCTCTCTCTCTCTCTCTCTCTCTCTCTCTCTCCTCTCTCTCTCTCTCTCTCTCTCTCTCTCTCTCTCTCTCTCTCCTCTCTCTCTCTCTCTCTCTCTCTCCCCCATCTCCATCCATCCATCAATCCCTCCATCTATTCCTCCATTATTTCCTCCATTCTTTCCTACATCCCTCCCTTCATACTTCCCTCCAGTACCTCCACTCTCTCCCCCCTCCCCCTCCCTCCCTCCCTCCCTTTCCTTCCCGTTACAAAATCCTCTTTAGTTTTGATAGACTCTAATATATTGACGAATACATTTAATCTTCTGAATACAAATATATACGAATTTTTCCGTGTGTGTGTGTGTGTGTGTGTGTGTGTGTGTGTGTGTGTGTGTGTGTGTGTGTGTGTGTGTGTGTGTGTGTGTGTGTGTGTGTGTGTGTGTGTGTGTGTAAGGCCTAATAGGTCTATTGCGGCTTGTTTTTTTTTCCTTTGTATTTATTATTTTTCTTCTTTCTTTCTTTCTTTCTTTCTTCTTTCTTCTCTCTTCTCTTCCTCCATCTCCGCCTTCCATCATTACCTTCCTCTTCTCTCTTTCTCTTTTTCTTTGGTTTCTCTTCCAATTACTCTCCTCTCCTTTTCCGATTCTATTCACCTCCTTTTTTTTTTCCCTCCTTCTCCTCCTCCTCCTCCTCCTAATCCTCTTATTCCCTCTCCTCCTTCTCCTTCTCCTCCTCCTCCTCCTCCTCCTCCTCCTCCTCCTCCTCCTCCTCCACTTACTTATTCTCCACAAGACAGACAGTTCTCCATCACTTCCTCCCTTCTCCATCTACTCATTTATCCTCCTCTTCCTCCTCCTCCTCGTCCTCCTCTTCCCCCACCTCCTATTATTTCTCCTTATCTCTTTACTGTCCCTAACCATTTGTCTTCCTCTTCTTCATCTTCTTCTCTTACCTCCTACCCCTTCCCTCCTCCTCCTCCTCCTCTTCCTCCTCCTCCTCCTTTTCACCAAATCATTTAACTGCGGTAAGGTTCCCAAGGATTGGAAGTTAGCTAACGTTACCCCTATAGAAAAGAAAGGCAACAATTCACTTCCAAGTAACTACAGACCTATCAGCCTTACATCTGTAGTATGTAAACTAATGGAAACAGTAATTCGCAATAATTTAGTGAACTTTCTAGAGGAAAATGATTTAATCAATGACCTCGCAGCATGGCTTCCGAAACAGACGTTCTTGTCTAACTAATCTGCTTGATTTCTTTTATGCTGTTTTCACCATGTAAGACGAAACAAAGGCAGTAGATAGTGTATCTAGATTTTCAAAAAGTTTTTGACAAAGTTCCCCATAAGCGGCTACTAGCTAAATTGAAGTCACATGGTATAAGTGGGAAACTTCTCAATTGGCTTGAAGACTGGCTGTCTGAGAGAAAACAGCGCGTTGTTTTAAATGTGTAAATTTTCAAACTGGCGAGAAGTTCTAAGTGGTGTACCACAGGGATCAGTGCCTCGGCCCTGTTCTTTTCCTTATTTACGTTAATGATATCGATGAGGGCCTCAATTGTAAAGTATCTAAGTTCGCTGATGATACAAAAATAATGAATAAAGTAGTCACGTCTGAGGATAAAAGAAAATTACAAATCTGATCTTGACCACTTAGCCACTTGGTCAGACAAGTGGCAGATGAGCTTCAATGTAGATAAATGTAAAGTGTTGCACATTGGTAATAATAACGATCACACTGATTACTTAATGAACGGTACCGAGCTTCTTAAGGGTTAAGGAGGAAAAGGACTTGGGCGTTATAATTACCTCAGACCTCAAGTCAAGTAAACACTGCTCGGAAGTAGTTAAAACAGCAAATAAATTGGTTGGGTTTATTGGTAGGACTTTCGAATTCAAATCAGAAGGGGTAATTCTCACATTGTTTAATACACTTGTCCGACCTCTACTTGAGTATTGCGTCCAGTTCTGGTCACCCCATTACAGGAAAGATATAGACAAGCTGGAGAGAGTCCAAAGAAGAGTTACCAAGTTGATCCCACGAGTGCGGATCAAGCCGTATGAGGAGCGCTTGAGGGAACTCAACTTGTTCAGTTTAGAGAAACGGCGAATGCGAGGTGACTTAATTGAATTGTTTAAGATGTGTCGGGGCTTTGATAACGTAAATGTAAACAACTATCTCATCATTGACAGTTCCAACACCACTCGAAATAATGGCTACAAGATTATAGGTAAGCGTTTCAGATCAGACGAGGCTAAGTATTATTTCTTTAATAGAATTGTAAATGTCTGGAACTCTCTCCCCAGCACATATTGTCGATAGTAATACAATAGAAACTTTTAAACAAAAAGGTTGGACAATCACCTCGCAGCAACCCCACATATAACGTACTTTGAGCCTACATAAAATGTTTTTTAGTTACTGTAGTGAATAGTATAATTTCTCTTTCATCCTTTCCCTATCACATCTTAGCCTTTCCCTCCTCTCCTATACTCTCCTTGTTTTTCCTTCCTTGATCTCTAGTGTCCTCCATCCTCTAACTCTTAGAATCTGTAGTGGTAGTGGTAGA
>NC_087158.1:14133299-14138299 GCF_035594125.1 Scylla paramamosain
ATCTTTTTAAATCTAACTTTTCAAACTTGGGCCCATCACTCTTATACAGTCAGCGAATGCCGATCTTGCGTCGCGCCATACACGCTGCTCGGGGAGCGCGTTTTATTCAAGAAAGCATAAAAATTGGGTTGGGACAAATTGATTTATTGGCATCTCAAGTGCATCTTTCCTCCTCTCTCATGCCCACAGCAAAAATTACTAGTATTAAGCAGGTTACCAGTGTCTGCACAACTGTGTCTTTGGTGACGCGTGATCGGCTCTGTCCTCGGGGGAAACGCATTATGTTCTGTTCATGGTGTGGTGTTTGCAGTGATGAGTGCGAGGCAGACAAGTCACGGTGATATCGTTCCATCACAGTTCTTCACCTGTCGATCTTGAATGGTGTCGATATACCAAGTGAATCTAAATATGCGAAATTTCCACAGCGTCATTCGAAAAATTTGTCAAGGGAGGCAATGAGTAATTGTCTTTCCACAATCACGGTAGTGGCACCTCTTTATCTTTATCACACGGCTTCTAGCTTCTCTACGAAGGCAGATGGACTCCGACTTTTACGGCAAGACAGCTGGAGGGAAGAACTGGGGATGCCGCCACCGTGGTTGTGAAAACTACGTCTTCTAATTCACATGTTTTGCTATATCGACACCATTCAAGCCCGACATGTGAAGATCTGTGATGGAATGATATCACTGTGACTCGCCTGCCTCGCACTCATCACTACAGACACCACAGCATGAACAGAACAAAATGTGTTTCAACCAGAGAAAAAAAGCTGGTTACGCATCACCACAGACACAATGAATACGGACTTTTGTAATTAATACTGGTCATTGTTCCTATGGGCGTGAAAGAGGAGGAAAGAAGCACTTGAGATACCAAGAAGTCAATTTGTCTCAACCTCTTTTTTTATGCTTGCTGGGAGGCCTTAGGCCTCCCACGATCCAAATCCCCGACGCCGATTTGCCGTCGATCCGCGACGGCAAATCGGCGTTCATTGACTACACTGTGGGTCCTCTGTTACTCCGGGAATCTATCAGGTTATGTGAGGAGATTGTTAGCTGAGCGGACGACTTAATACTGGAAGAGGAACACGTGGCGCAGTAGAAGTGTGGACAGAAGACTACGCGACTTTTGGTTAAAAGGCTCTCTAATTAAACAGGCCCGCATACGTAAATAGTGCGATCTGGACTTGAGACCCGATAGGACGAGCTTGACGGCAGGGAGGGAACAAAGGGAAGAAGGAAAGTGGAATTGCTTTTGTGAAGAGAGAGGAAAGAAAAGAAAGGGCTGATAATAATCCATTGACTTCGAGCGCATGTGTATGTGTGGGGGATAGGGAAGGCTCGTGTGTGGTTATCATTGCTAATTACGAAATCTACCTGCAGTCACCTGATTAAGTCTTTGTCTGCCATGGCCTCCCCTCAACCTGAGCAAGTGTTGCGGTGGAGGCTCATGGTCCCCACACATACTGTAGTGTAGTGGTCAGCACGCTCGGTTCACAACCAAGAAGGCCCGGGTTCGAATCCCGGGCGCGGCGAGGCAAATGGGCGAGCCTCTTAATGTGTAGCCCCTGTTCACCTGGCAGCAAGTAGATACGGGATGTAACCAGAGGGGTTGTGGCCTCGCTGTCCCGGTGTGTGGTGTGCGAGTGGTCTCAGTACTACACAAAGATCGGTCACTATTAGCTCTGAGTTCTTTCCGTAGGGGAACGGGTGGCTGGGTGACCAGCAGACGACCGTAGGTGAATCACAAAAGGACTGATCGCGTGGTTCAGTTCTTCTAATGCCTGTTCACCTTTTTTTATCGGTTAAATTGTTTTGAGTTATCTTTTCAAATAATTATATTCTGGGACTGGCATCGACACTTACAGAAACGATGTTGAGGGAAAGTGTGATTGTGTGAAAAGACTGATCAGTGTGTGAAGGTTATGACCAGGGAGAGACAATTAGCAGGTGTTTTACTTTCTCTCTCCTCTTTTCTTTTGCGCTTGGTAACCTCCCTTGTGCATAAAAGCAAACAGATAAAAAAAAAGTAAACAGTGAAGAATAATAAATAAGTAACTCATATTCTGAGTTTATTTACCTTGAGAATCACAAAGATAAAAGTGAACTGGTTTACAAGACAAGCATTACCGAGAAAACTAACACTTTTAGTTCACGTAATGAACTGATAACAATGAACGCTGGGAAAACAAGTGTTGGTGCCTCACTCTCTGACACACAACACCAAGGAGTAACTTGTTAGTTCCGAAATGCAAACCAGTGACTGACAGTACAATCATCAACGTGACGTGCTTAGTGAAAACAGACACACGCACGTACACTCATTACAGGCGATCCAACAAAGGGAAACTTCATCAGTCTTCTTCTCTCATTCTCTGACTCAACCAAAACTAAATACAAAATGCTGAAATGTGATTTTTTTTATTTTTTTTTATTTTTTATTTTTATTTATTTATTTTTTTTTTTTTGGGGGGGGCGGGGAGGAGCGGGGGGGTATGAGGTGGCGAGCGCAGGCCGTCATTGATTAGTTTTTTTTTTTATTTCCTTTACTTATTGACATACTTTTTTTTCTTTATTTTCTTTTTATTATTTTATTTATTTCTTTTTCGATGTTTTTGTATTTTTCTTTTCTTTATTTACTGACAATTTTTTTGTTTTATTTTTTTTCTTGTATTTTTCCTTTTGATATTTAGTATTTTTTCTTTTCTTTACTTAATGACCTACTTTATTTATTTTGTCCTTGTTTTCTTTTTCTTTTAACGTTTTGTATATTTTTTTTCCTTTTCTATTCTTATTGACACACCTCTTTCCTTTTTTTTTCCTTTATTTTATTTATTTATTTATTTATTTTAAGTTCTCGTATCTTTCATTACGTAGAACTGACTGCCCTGCGATGAGAATACAATAGCCAGTACCACAGCCTGCGTTAGGAATACCAGCGTCTCGTGGTGGTGCAAGTAGTAGATTACACAGCAGATGAGAGCAGCCTTCGTGTCCGAGTTGTGTGTTCTCCGTGTTGCTGTTTGGATATGTGCACTCCGCCTCCGGGTCCCGTGTTCATCAACGTTGTGGCGTCTGGATTCCGTCCACTCCCCCTCCAAGTCCTGTGTTCTGGCGTGTTGTTTGATGTTTTGTATTTTTCCTTTTCTTTGCTTATTGACGTAGTTTTTTTTCTTTTCTTTCCTTTTTTTTTTGTATTTCTTTTTTTTTTTTTTTTACTTATTGACATCCACTTTTTTTATATTTATATTTTTTTTTGTCTTGCTATTTTTTCAAATCATTTTATGCAAGAGCGTCACTGGCCCAGGGCAACAATAAGCTACTAAAGAAAGGTTAAAAAAAAAAAATCATTTGAATTTTTATTTTTTGAGTGGAGGGCGTGCATGTATTAGGTGCATGTAGAGCTGTATGAAGGGCGAGAGTTGTCTATAGAGAGCAGGCTGTGACTGCCCTCGTGTGTTGTGAAACATAAAATAAAACGTTCAGGGAGGCAACAGCTCGGTCGTTGAGAAGTTCACAACACCTCGTGGTCCCGTGCTTGAGATCTCACTGGGAGTAATCACAGACATGTCTACTGCCTCCTTCTGCTTATTGACACACACTCGTACTTTTCCTTTTGTTTTTTCTTGTTTTTGTTTTTGTTTTTTTTTTGTTCTTGCCTTTATCTGTCTTCGATATTTTGTATTTTTTTTCCTTACTTGTTTATATTGTTTTTACTTTTCATTATTCTATTTTATTTTTTTGTATTTTCTTTACTGGCACATGTTCATTTTTTGTCCTTTTTATTATTTATTTATTTTTATTAATCTATTTTATTTTTTTATTTTATTTTTTTTTTTTTTTCCATTTCCTATTCCTAATGACATATTCCCCCTACTAGTCCAGTGTTAGTTAAGGTTTCTGCGTCTCCCGGTGTTCCTTTCACCTCTTGGTAGATTGAGTTCCAACTCGGTAATTCTTTGGCCGCTTCTTCTTTTCTTTTTTACGGTTTTGTACTTTTTTCTTTTATTAACTTATTGACGCCCTTTCATTTTTTTTCTATTTTGTTCTCGTTTTTTTTTTTCGTTACTTATTGACACACATACTTATTATTCTTTTTATTTTTATTTTCGTGTTTCTTTTGTATTTGATGTTTTGTATTTTTTTTTTTCTTTCGGCTCTTATGTTTTGTATTTTTTTATTTATTTATTCATTTGCTTATTTATTTTTATTTATTTTTTTCCTGTCCTTTACTTCTTGAGTGCCTCCGACTAGGTGAGGGGACGGCCCAGGCTGGCGTGGCTCAGCAGCGGCTCTGCCTCATTGCTCTCACTGCTCACGGCGAGGCGTGGCGGGTGAAGGCGTTCACTGTTTCTTCTGCTTGGTGTTCTGTCCCTTGGCCTTGGTGTCCCTGCCATCCTTGTCATCCTTGTTGTTCTTGTCATTGCTGCCCTGTCTGGTGTTTTATAAAGGTACATTTAATTATTTCTCATGATCATGGTCAAACGGTCTATTGACCTCACTAAACTGTTCCGTCCATCTCCTCTTCTTATCTTCAACATTTGTTAATATATTACCCTGCTTATCTTTTACCGGTTTTCCGCTACTAGGTTTGACTGCTTTGGATATTTCATTGAAGGTCTTATAAGCTTGATGTGTGGCTGCAACACTACCCATATTCACTGCTACGTCAGCTTCATTCGCAGTTTTATCTAAGTAGTCTCTTTCATCTCTTATTTTCCTTTTAACCTCACTGTGTGCTACTATTTAGCTTTCCAATCTTAACTTCTGTTTCATGAAGGTAGTCAACAAAACACTAATGTTTCCTTCTTTTTCTTATGTAGCCCATGTGCCTTCAGTTATCCATTTTTTCCTCTTTCCTCTTTTTGTTCCTAGAACTTCATTCCGTAATTGCTGATAAACTTCTCACATATCAGTCCACATTTCACCAATTGCCACTGCAGCTGGAAGGGTAGGGTAATGAAGGAAAGGAGGAAGAAAATGTGTGGAAGGAAAAGT
>NC_087158.1:14140799-14168299 GCF_035594125.1 Scylla paramamosain
GTGAAGCAGTTGGTGGTTTGTGAGGTTTCTGACCGAGGTGAGGAACAGCCTGATTGGAGCTACTTTGCACAGTACTTACTACTCCACCATGTCAGCTGAGCTTGAGGTCACCACATCAAATCGAGGTGGTCAGAAAATCTGCCTGGATGGCTTTATGTACACTAAGAAGCATGTTGCAAAATCAGTGGATGAGATAGTTTTTCGGTGTGTCAAGCGGGCTAGTCTGAAGTGCCCTGGTATACTAAAGACAACCAAAAGTCTTGGTAACCCTGAAGTTGTGACCTCGCATAACCATCTTTCTGACACAGTTGGATGCCAAGTGGAGCAAGCTCGACAGGGTATGAAGAGGAAGGCTTCGAACACCAATGATCAGCCTAATCAGATTCTCGCCTTCACAGTCGCGGCACTGCCCGCGGAGGTCAAAGCACGCATGCCTAGGTCTGATTCTAGTAAGCGTGTCCTTCGTCGCATCCGGGCTGCACACCGTCCCAAGGATCCACAGTCTCTTCAAGAGTTGGAAATCCCTGATGACTGGACATCCCACCTCCACTATGACAATGGACCAGAGGCAGATGAGCGTATTATCAGCTTTACCACCCCCCATCATCTGGAACTGTTAGCACGCTGTGATGAGTGGTGTATGGATGGCACATTTTCGGTAGCTCCGAGACTCTTCACCCAGCTATATGTCATCCAAGGTCGAGTCAACAGTGTTTATCTACCTCTTGTGTACGTCTTGCTGCAACGCAAGACACAAAGTAGCTACGAACAAGTCTTCAGGGTCCTGGCGGAGAGTGGCTGTGATCCCATTTCAGTCATCATCGACTTTGAGAGGCCTGTGGAGCTGGCCCTTCATGTGGTATTCGGGGAGGAGGTCCAGGTCAGTATTGGAGTAACTCTGATTGTAATTTAATTGAAATTTAATTAATTACTATTACTTTCTGAAAGTATTTTTTAATTATATATATTTTTTTCAAATTTAACTATTACAACCCTGGTACAGGTGCGGTTCTGTTTCTATCATCTAACCCAGTCCATCTGGAGGCAGATCCAGCACCTGGGTCTCAAAAACCTATACGAATCCGATGAGGAGTTCCGCCTCTTCTGTGGTCAGGTGGATGCACTGGCCTTCCTGCCCCCAAAAGATGTCAAGGATGGCATGTCATACCTTCGATCTACCATGCCTGAGGAGGCTGCTCCACTCTTGGAATACTTTGACTCCACCTATATTTCAGGCCAACTGCGTCATCGTCGTAACATCACTTCCAAGTCAGGACACCTACAGCCAATCTCGATTCATCTACGTCGCACGCCACCTATGTTCCCGCCTGAGAAGTGGAATATGCACCACGCAACTCTAAACAACCAGCCAAGGACAAATAACATTTGCGAGGGGTGGAACAACAAGTTTTTCCGCCTGGTGGGACATGCCAACCCCACGGTGTGGAAGCTGATAGAGTGTCTGCAAGCTGACGCTGCCACTGTGGATGAAATTCTGCTGCAGCAAGAACGCGGCATTCGCCCTGCTAAGAGGTTTAAGAAGATATACAAGGAATTACACACCCGCATCCAAAACCTGGTCATCGATTTGAATGAAGGGAAGAAGACCATCCCACAATTCCTCCGAGGCATCAGCTATAATCTTAGAGGTGGAGATATGAATGCGTAGCATGTGAACCTATACTTTTTAATGACAATTTTAATTTAAAAAATGCTCTATTGCAATTTTTCAAAAATGCTCAATTACATTTTAAATACCAATATTTTTGTTGAGTTTATCACATCAAATATCCTATCTTCCTTGGGTGGCGATTTATTTTTAATTTAATGGCCAAAATGTCCGTGGCCAAAATATCCTACTTTCCGTGGCCAAAAAGTGGCAAGTTGCGATTTGATGGCCAAAACGTCCCGTAGCCAAAACATCCGTGGCCAAAACATCCGGCTACCGTATGAAATATACCTACCTATTTCCAACTATCATCCCCATCCATAAATCCGTCTAACCTTCTCTTAAAGCTCCCTAATGTCTTAGCACTAACAACTTCATTACTGAATCCGTTCCACTCATCTACCACTTTATTTGAGAACCAATTCCTTCCTATCTCTTTTTTAAACCTAAATTTTTCAAGCTTGAACCCGTTATTTCTTGTTTTGTCCTGGTTGCTGATCCTAAGAATTTTGCTTACATCCCCCTTGTTATAACCCTTATACCACTTAAAGATTTCTATCAGGTGCCCGCTTAACCTACGTCTCTCTAAAGAATGTAAATTTAACAGCTTCAATCTCGCCTCGTAAGGAATACTCCTCATACCCTGTATCCTTTTAGTCATTCTCCTCTGTACTGATTCTAATAGACCTATATCCTTCCTGTAATGTGTGGACCAGAACTGCACAGCGTAGTCTAGATGAGGTCTGACCAGCGCCAATTATAATTTTAATATTACCTCGGGCCTTCTACTTTTAACACTAAATATCAATCCTAATACCCTATTTGCCCTGTTTCTGGCCTCTATGCATTGCTTTCCTAGACGGAGTTCAGAGCTAATTATAACTCCTAAATCTTTTTCGTACCCTGAACCTACCAGAGTTTCGTTGCTTATTGTGTACATACTGTGTGGGTTTCCTCTACCCACGATAAGTAGTTTGCATTTGTTGATATTAAACTACATTTGCCATCTGTCCGTCCATTCGTTCATCCTATCTAAATCTGCCTGCAAGGCGATGGCATCCAATTCTGACCTAATTAATCTACCTATCTTTGTGTCATCAGCAAATCTACTAACATCACTACTATTTCCACTCCTAGTCATTGATATATATTAAAAACAACAATGGCCCTAATACTGATCTCTGTGGCACCCCACTAATTACGTGACCCCACTCGGATTTAAAGCCGCTTATTACAACTCTTTCTCGCCTGTCGCTTAGCCATGACCTTATCCAGCCTAACACCTTCCCATCTATCCCGTGTGCCCTAACGTTTCTCAGGAGCCTCTGATGGGGTACCTTGTCAAACGCTTTACTAAAGTCCAGATATAGGATGTTATAACTATCACCATTATCTGCTGCCTCGTACCACTTTACTGTAAAAACTTACAAGTTCGTCAAACAAGACTTCACCTTCGTGAAGCCATGCTGTGACTGATTTATCAAGTTATGTTTGTCTAAATGCTCCCTAATGTTCCTCGCTATTACTGACTCCATTATTTTACCTACAACAGAAGTTAAGCTGACATATCTATAATTAGACGTTAAAGTTTTATCTACTTTCTTTAAGATAGGTACTACATTAGCCTGCCTCCACATTACTGGTACCTCACCTGACTCAGGTGATTTCCCAAAGACAGAAACTAACGGCTCACTGATAACCTCTTTGCATTCCTTAAGTACTCTGGGAGTATCTATCTCCTGATCCACTATCACCTTGGTTATGGTAATATCTGTCAGCTTCTCATTCTCATCTGCTCTAAACATCTGTTCACTCTTCGGCATATCCTGCATGTTTTCCTGGGTGAAGGCAATTAAAAATACTCATTCAGAATTTTACTAATCTCCCCAGAATTAACCAGCTCCCTATCTGCTGCCTTTAATGGACCTATTGTTTCCTTCTTCGTCCTATATACCTGATAAAATCCCTTGGAGTTCGTCTTCGCCTGGCTGGCTACCTTTAATTCATAATTGCTTTTAGCTTTCCTCGTTAACCTCCTGACTGTTTTAATTCATTATACGGCGGCCTTAAAACCTCTTCCCTTGCCTTTAATTTCTTTATATATACTTTTCTTCCGCCCTATATAATGTTTTAAGCTAATAGTCACCCATTTAGGGTAATTTTTCTGTGATCTTATTGCTCTATACGGGATGCTCCCTCCTCCACCCCTTCCGGACACTTCTTTCCCTCCTTTTGTCCTACACCCTCACACCTCACCTCACCTCTCTCATCCTGCCTTATCTCTCTCAACTCCGTCCTGGACCTGATCTCACCCTGCGTCCGTTACCAGTCAACTCCTTGGAGGTACTTTTTAATCCCTCAAAATCTGCTCTCCTAATGTCAGGTATTTTACTAGTGTTTTTGCTTCTAAAAGTTTCCTCCCATTTTAATGTGTACCTAATTTCCCAATGGTCACTGTTACCTAGCTGTCCTCCAACCTCCACCTGCGCGACTGCTTCCTCCCTGTTAGTTAGAATTAAGTCTAGAATCTTATTTACGATTACCTGTTTTTTTTTAAATTATCCAGAATTATCTTAAGAAATTCCTCTGCTTCCCTGTTATCCACCATCAGGCTCCAGTCGATATTCCTAAAATGAAAATCTACCACACATACCTGACCGTACCTGCTTGCTCTGTCTATTTCCTCTCATAGTGAGGTGTTAATTTCCTTTGTACCGGTCTGTGGCCTGTACACTACTCCCAGTACTACTGACTGTGATCCTTCCTTAATATCTACCCATATCGACTCTGCTTTGTTTTCTGGCCCATTGGCCAAGTTTAATACAAGAAAATGGTCTCATAAGACTGAAACAAATGATCAGCGCAAACAAACAAGGATTAATGTAAAAAAAAAAAATCACTTAAATAAAAAATCGATTTAATTAAAAAATAAATAAAATTTAAATTAAATAAATCTTTTTTTCTCTTTTTTTAAGGAAAAAAATCATGATTTTTCAAGCGCTGCTCTTACCTAAGTCCTCTTTATGACTTTCTCCCTCTCCTACATGCCTTCTTCCATACCTCAATTCTTCCTTTCGTAATGTATATTAAACTATGATTTAATTTAACATTGTCCAAATTTAATACAATAAAATGGTCTCATAAGACTGAAACAAATAATCGATGTAAACAAACAAGGATTAATGTGAAAAAAAAATCACTTAGATAAAAAATCGATTTAAATAAAAAAAACACTTATTTATTTATTTATTTATTTTATTTGTTTATTTTTATTTACTTGTTTATTTATTTTATTTATTTTTGTTTTTAATAATGATTTTTCAAGTCCTCCTCTTACCTAAATTCTCTTTATAACTTTCTCCCTCTCCTACGTGCGTTCTTCCCTACCTCTATTCTTCCTTTCGGATTACACACGCTCTCTCTCTCTCTCTCTCTCTCTCTCTCTCTCTCTCTCTCTCTCTCTCTCTCTCTCTCTCTCTCTCTCTCGTTCTCTTTTCCCCTTCTTTCCCCACAGACACAATATGCTCCCCTCACGGCCACTCTTATTGGTAATCTTTTTATCTTTCTTTCAAGTCCATTTTTGTCTCTTCTCTCTCTCTCTCTCTCTCTCTCTCTCTCTCTCTCTCTCTCTCTCTCTCTCTCTCTCTCTCTCTCTCTCTCTCTCTCTCTCTCTCTCTCTCTCTCTTCTCCTTTTCTTTCTCTCCCCTCCAATTCCTGTTTCTTGTAGTGAATTGGTCTTCCTCTTTTTCCTCCCAAATGTGATTCTCTCTCTCTCTCTCTCTCTCTCTCTCTCTCTCTCTCTCTCTCTCTCTCTCTCTCTCTCTCTCTCTCTCTCTCTCTCTCTCTCTCTCTCATAATTTCAAAAGACGGAGCATTAAGCAATTACTTTGCTAAACTCTCTCTCTCTCTCTCTCTCTCTCTCTCTCTCTCTCTCTCTCTCTCTCTCTCTCTCTCTCTCTCTCTCTCTCTCTCTCATAATTTCTTTCTTACTCACAATTTATCACCAAGCTATGTTCTCTTTACATTCATTTTCCTTTCCACTCCCATCCTCCTCTCACTCCTATCCTTCCTCCTCCTCCTCCTCCTCTTCCTCCCCCTCCTCCTTCTCCTCCCCAAGACCCAGCATACAACTCCAGATCGCCACTTCTCGCCACTTACCCTCAACTTCCGCTGGTCTCGAAATAAACTTAATTCCTCGCCACCCTACCTGGCTATCCCTGTCCTGATAAGTGGGCCCGTGAAGAGGCTGCATTTTACACCATTTCATCCCTCGCCGACCCCACACCCCACCCCCGTGTACAGTTGTAAGTAGTGCACCCCCCCCCCTCTCCACCCACCACGACCAGCTTGGGACAGAAATATTTGTGAGAAGATGGGAAGGTGTTTGTGTGGGTGGTGGTGGTGGTGGTGGTGGTGGTGGTGGTTGTAGATGAAAGTTAAGAAGAGAGAGAAGAAGAAGAAGAAGAAGAAGAAGAAGAAGAAGAAGGAATTCCTAAAACTGAATTATTCCTGCCTTTCTTTCTCTTCCTTTCCCTCTTCTTCCACCTCCTCCTCCTAGTTCCTTCATTTTAGATACTATTTTTTTTTTTATGTTCCATCCCTTCCACTTCTTCCTTCTACTGTCTCCCCTTTATTCCTACCCTTTTCCTTCGGCTCTTCCTCGTCCTATTCCCTTTTATTCTCTCTCCTTCCACTTTCTTCCACTCTATCCCATTCTTCCCCTCTACTTTCTCCCTCCTCTAATTCCCCTTCCTCCTTTTCACCCTTTGTCTCTAATTCTTTCCTTCCTTCCTCCCTTCCTTCCCTCTTCCCATTTAGTTTCCACCTCTATCTTTTACCCCTTAATTCTTTCCTTCCCGCCTTCCTCCTCCTCCACCTTCTCCCCGTCCTTTCCTCCCTTCCCCCTGCTCTCCCTCACCTGCAGGGCAACAGCTGGCAGGAAGCAGACCACCACGTCCAGAATACAACTTTTACAGTAACATTTAAAAGTTTCCAGCTTCAGGGTTTGCCAAGACTGCAATGTCACGCCCCCCTCCGCCCTCATGCTCTCTCTCTCTCTCTCTCTCTCTCTCTCTCTCTCTCTCTCTCTCTCTCTCTCTCTCTCTCTCTCTCTCTCTCTCTCTCTCTCTCTCTCTCTCTCTCTCTCTCTCTCTTTCCTTCCTTCCTCCTCCTCTTCATCAACTTTTCTCTGCTGCTCCTCTTCTGGATTATCGTCCCTCCTGTCTTCCCTCTCTTCTTCCTATTAATCAACTTTTCCCAATTTCTCTCCTTTCTCCTCTTCTGCGCCATTATTCCTTCTTATCCCTAATTCTTCACTTTCCTTTTCCTATTCCTTAACTTTTCCCTGCTCTACTCTTTCCTTTCTCCTCTTGCACTTCATTATTCTTTCTCTCTTTCCTTTCTTCTTCTTCTTTCTCAGCATTTATTCTCTCTTCACTTTCCTGTCCCTCTTCCTCAAACTTTTCTTTCCCTTCTTAAACATCATTAATTATCTTTCTTCTCTTCCCTTTCTTCTTCCTCTTCATCAGTCATTCCCTACTCCCCTTTTCCCTTCCTCATCATTCTTCCTGTTCCTTCCTTTCCTTTCTTTCCTACGGTTTCCTTCGCTCTTACATCACCTTCCTTATTATTCATCCTTTTCCACTCTCCCCTTTTTCATCTTTCTCCCTCATCATCATCATCATCTTTCCCCTCTTCCTATTTCTTCCTTCTCTTCGTCTCCTTTCTCAGACCACCTCCCTCTTTTCTTTCTTCTTTTTCCTCCTCTCTTTTCTCTCCCCACGTTGCTGGATGAATAGTAGTAAGTGTAATAGTAGTAGTAGTAGTAGTAGTAGTAGTAGTAGTAGTAGTAGTAGTAGTAGTAGAAGTAGTAGTAGTAGTAGTAGTAGTAGTAGTAGTAGTAGTAGTAATAATAATAATAATAATAATAATAATAATAATAATAATAATAATAATAATAATAATAATAATAATAATAATAATAATACCAATAAAAATAACCAAACCACTACCACCACCACCACCACCACCACCACCACCAACAGTAACAACAACAACAACAACAACAACAACAACAACAACAACGACGACGACGACAACAGGCTGCCCCACATTCAACACGGAGGTCAAACTGGGAGGAGGAGGAGGAGGAGGAGGAGGAGGAGGAGGAGGAGGAGGAGGAGGAGGAGGAGGAGGGGCAAGGCAGACGACTATCCTGCTCCCCAAACTACTGCTTCGTGGAGAGGAAAATAATCAGAGTTGGCCAAGTATTTCTACAACCTAAGTTCTCGCGGATTCATGCAGCCGAGGAAGAGAAACGGTGGCAGGGAGGAACTGGGGAAGAACATAATAGTAAAAGAAAGTGTCTGTGATGGTGCTGATGGTGCGCTCTCTCTCTCTCTCTCTCTCTCTCTCTCTCTCTCTCTCTCTCTCTGGTTCTGTATCCCATGTTAACATAAAAATATATCTTCACTATTTCCGAAAGATGAACTCTCTCTCTCTCTCTCTCTCTCTCTCTCTCTCTCTCTCTCTCTCTCTCTCTCTCTCTCTCTCTACCCATGGCAAATTCAAATGAGGAGTATCAAGACATCCCAGACACTAAATTAAGTGATACAATTAGAACCCTTTTTATTTATTTTTATTTATTTATTTTATTTTTTTTTTTTTGCTGGAGATAGTAAAAAGACTACTCTAAGCATTATTATGTACCTATTTTTATCTTATTATTGCTTTTATGTTTTACAGATTATGAAAATAAATAAAATCACTAGGAACAGTAAGTCGTCCATTAACACTAATAACATAATACGAATCACTGAACTTAACTACCATCTTCATCTCCATTCTTGTTTCTGCCCTTAATAACTCAACCCCCATCCCCCTGCCACTGGCCTCCACGTGCCTCCACAACACCAGGGATGTGGCGGGACAGCTGCTGCAGGAGGGAAACACGCCACGAGACACGCCAAGCAAGATTGCCCCGCCTCACCCTGGCAACCTCACCACCACCGCGTCCCTCAGCCATCAAGCACCACCACGCCAACTTCAGCCATAAATCACAACTCCTCCGCAGCCTAGTCCCTGTAATTTCCATGCACCGCCACAATGACTGACTCAAAATGAACTGCCCAACGCCTAGTTGGTCCGTCAGTGACAGGCCTATCTCAGATAATGGCCCGTATTCTTAGACGCTTCTGTGCCGCACCTCCATTACTTTCAAAAGGCTCTAGTTGAAAATACATGTTTTTTTTTTCTTTTTATGGTTATAGTGACAGATTAACAACACTCTTGAGAACCCGGCTAATCATCTCTGTGGCCTTTGAAAACAGTCGTGGTGAGAGCAAGGCAGTTCTGAATACCATCCCTCCCATAGCTCATTTACGTGCAAGCTGCTTCTTAACTCTAAAACTGTGGAGCCTCAAGAGTCTAACCGATATTTTTGGCGTCCTCATAGACATAGAATATAAGAAATTATAATATATGGTAGATTTTTTTTTTTTTAAGTACAGAGAACAAGAAACCAGAATCCATATATATATATATATATATATATATATATATATATATATATATATATATATATATATATATATATATATATATATATATATATATATATATATATATATATATATATATATATATATATATATTTTTTTTTTTTTTTTTTTTTTTTTTTTTTTTTTTTTTTTTTTTTTTTTTTTTTTATGTAAGAGGGACACCGGCCAAGGGCAACAAAAATCCAATAAATAAAAAAAGTCCACTGAGATGCCAGTCCCATAAAAGGGTCCAAAGCGGTAGTCAAAAGTTGAAGAATAAGGGTCTTGAAACCTCCCTCTTGAAGGAATTCAAGTCATAGGAAGGTGGAAAAACAGAAGCAGGCAGGGAGTTCCAGAGTTTACCAGAGAAAGGGATGAATGACTGAGAATACTGGTTAACTCTTGCATTAGAGAGGTGGACAGAATATGGGTTGAGAGAAAGAAGAAATTCTTGTGCAGCGAGGCCGCGGGAGGAGGGGAGGCATGCAGTTAGCAAGATCAGAAGAGCAGTTAGCATGGAAATAACAGTAGAAGACAGCTAGAGATGCAACACTGCGGCGATGAGAGAGAGGCTGAAGACAGTCAGTTAGAGGAGAGGAGTTGATGAGACGAAAAGCTTTTGATTCCACCCTGTCTAGAAGAGCGGTATAAGTGGAACCCCCCCAGACATGTGAAGAATACTCCATACATGGACGGATAAGGCCCTTGTACAGAGTTAGCGGCTGGTGGGGTGAGAAAAACTAGCGGAGACGTCTCAGAACACCTAACTTCATATAAGCTGTTTTAGCTTGAGATGAGATGTGAAGTTTCTAGTTCAGATTATAAGTAAAAGGACATACCAAGGATGTTCAGTGTAGAAGAAAGGGACACTTGAGTGTCATTGAAGAAGAGGGGATAGTTGTCTGGAAGGTTGTGCCGAGTTGATAGATGGAGGAATTGAGTTTTTGAGGCATTGAACAATACCAAGTTTGCTCTACCCCAATCAGAAATTTTAGAAAGATCAGAAGTCAAGCGTTCTGTGGCTTCCCTACGTGAAATGTTTACTTCCTGAAGGGTTGGACGTCTATGAAAAGATGTGGAAAAGTGCAGGGTGGTATCATCAGCATAGGAGTGGATAGGACAAGAAGTTTGGTTTAGAAGGTCATTGACGAATAATAAGAAGAGAGTGGGTGACAGGACAGAACCCAGAGAAACACCACTGTTAATAGATTTAGAAGAACAGTGACCGTCTACCACAGCAGCAATAGAACGGTCAGAAAGGAAACTTGAGATGAAGTTACAGAGAGAAGGATAGAAGCCGCAAGAGGATAGTTTGGAAATCAAAGCTTTGTGCCAGACTCTATCAAAAGCTTTTGATATGTCCAAGGCAACAGCAAAAGTTTCACCAATATCTCTAAAAGACGATGACCAAGAATTAGTAAGGAAAGCCAGAAGATCACCAGTAGAGCGGCTTTGACGGAAATCATACTGGCGACCAGATAGAAGGTTGTGAAGTGATAGATGTTTAAGAATCTTCCTGTTGAGGATAGGTTCAAAAACTTTAGATAGGCAGGAAATTAAAGCAATAGGACGGTAGTTTGAGGGATTAGAACGGTCACCCTTTTTAGGAACAGGGTGAATGTAGGCAAACTTTCGGCAAGAAGGAAAGGTAGATGTTGACTTGACAGACAGAGCTGAAAGAGTTTCACTAGGCAAGGTGCAAGCACGGAGGCACAGTTTCGGAGAACAATAGGAGGGACCCCATCAGGTCCATAAGCCTTCCGAGGGTTTAGGCCAGCGAGGGGATGGAAAACATCATTACAAAGAATTTTAATAGGTAGCATGAAGTAGTCAGAGGGTGGAGGAAAGGGAGGAACAAGCCCAGAATCGTCCAAGTTAGAATTTTTAGCAAAGGTTTGAGAGAATAGTTCAGCTCTAGAAATAGATGTGATAGCAGTGGTGCCATCTGGTTGAAATAAGGGAGGGAAAGAAGAAGAAGCAAAGTTATTGGAGATATTTTTTGGCTAGATGCCAGAAGTCACGAGGGGGGGCTTAGATCTTGAAAGATTTTGACGCTTTCTGTTAATGAAGGAGTTTTTGGCTAGTTGGAGAACAGACTTGGCATGGTTCCGGGCAGAAATATAAAGTGCATGAGATTCTGGTGATGGAAGGCTTAAGTACTTTTGTGGGCCACCTCTCTATCATGTATTGCAAGAGAACAAGCTGTGTTGAACCAAGGTTTGGAAGGTTTAGGTCGAGAAAAAGAGTGAGGAATGTACGCCTCCATGCCAGACACTATCACCTCTGTTATGCGCTTGGCACACAAAGACGAGTCTCTGACACGGAAGCAGTAATCATTCCAAGGAAAATTAGCAAAATACCTCCATAGGTCCCCCCAACTAGCAGAGGCAAAACGCCAGAGGCACCTTCGCTTAGGGGGATCCTGAGGAGGGATTGGAGCGATAGGACAAGATACAGATATGAGATTGTGATCGGAGGAGCCCAACGGAGAAGAAAGGGAGCAGAAGGATTAGAGGTCAGGAAAAGGTCAAGAATGGTGGGCGTATCTCCAAGATGGTCAGGAATACGAGTAGGGTGTTGCACCAATTGCTCTAGGTCATGGAGGATAGCAAAGTTGAAGGCTAGTTCACCAGGATGCTCATTGAAGGGAGAGGAAAGCCAAAGCTGGTGGTGAACATTGAAGTCTACAAGAATGGAGATCTCTGCAAAAGGGAAGAGAGTCAGAATGTGCTCCACTGTGGAAGTTAAGTAGTCAAAAAATTTCTTATGGTCAGAGGAGTTACGTGAGAGGTATACAGCACAGATAAATTTAGTTTGAGAGTGACTCTGTAGTCGTAGCCAAATGGTGGAAAACTCAGAAGATTCAAGAGCGTGGGCACGAGAGCAGGTTAAATCGTTGCGCACATAAACGCAACATCCAGCTTTGGATCGAAAATGAGGATAGAGAAAGTAGGAGGGAACAGAAAAGAGGCTACTGTCAGTTGCCTCGGTTTCAGTGAGGAAAAGAAGATGAGGTTTAGAAGAGGAGAGGTGGTGTTCTACAGATTGAAAATTTGATCTTAGACCACGAATGTTGCAGAAGTTAATGAAGAAAAAGTTGAGGGGGGCGTCAAGACACTTAGGGTCGTCGTCACAAGTTCAGTCCGACCTGGGGACATTTGTGGTCCCATCCCTAGATCGGGACTCCGAAGCTGGTGTAGGAGTCACCATGAATTTTGAAATTTTGAGTGAAGGATGTGTGTGTTATTAGGTGCTTGCAGTTTTGTGTGGAGGAAGAGAGTTGTCTTTAGAGGGCAGGCTGTGACTGCCCCCTTGTGTTGTGAGACACAAAGGGAAACGTTCAGTGAGGTCACAGCTGGGTTTAATGATAAGTTCACAGCACCCCCTAATCCAGTGCTTTAGACTTCACTGGGAATAATTATCGTTTCGGCAGGTGTCTACTGCCTCCTCCTTCCAACTGCCTTCTTCTTCCAATGCCTCCTCCATATATATATATATATATATATATATATATATATATATATATATATATATATATATATATATATATATATATATATATATATATATATATATATATATATATATATATATATATATTTTTTTTTTTTTTTTTTTTTTTTTTTTTTTTTTTTTATTTATTTATTTATTTATTTATTTATTTATTTGTGTGTGTGTGTGTGTGTGTGTGTGTGTGTGTGTGTGTGTGTGTGTGTGTGTGTGTGTGTGTGTGTGTGTGTGTGTGTGTGTGTGTGTGTGTGTGTTTCACAGTACTGTAACTTAACGTTTAAAACCTGGGACTACTGGACTGAAAACAATAAGGGTGCCTCCATCAAAAAGAAAGCCATATGGTAAACAATAACCTATATACACTGTACCTTACTTCATAGGATATACTACAGTGAAGAGAAAAACAAGTTCAAGAAGAGATTAAGTACAAAAAATACAAGATCAAGGTAAAATGAAAAATAGAGGATCAAGGTACTAAGAAGCGAAGAGCATCAAGAAGCAATGAGACCACATAGATCAGGAGTTCCCAACCTAGGGTACATTTGCACTTTTCAGGGGGTTACACTGGGCCTCAGAGAATAACCACTACTGAACAATACATGGTGTTGTAATCGGCAGTCAGATTGCACAATTTTTTTTCTAATTTCCTCATTTTAGTAAACAAAACTTTTAAATTTATTTAAATCATATCAAGGGTAGAGTGAATAACATTTGCTTTTCATTATTATGGAACTTCCTGTGGCCGCAATCTGAACTAGGCCTGAAAAGATCAAGTACGGGATGTGTATAGTACTGACTAGAGACTGGGGGGCGGTACCGGCCTGATTCAGTCAGTCCTACCGACACTCAGCTAGTGAAGGTGTGATAACGTTACTCGTCACCAACACTGTTGCCGTTGCTTTATTGCAAAAATAAATAAATAAATAAATAAATAAATAATAAAAGAAAAAGAAAAAAACACAAGAATGTCTAAGATTGATCAAAAGAAGAAAGAAAAATGTCATATCAATATCAGGCTCGAATCCAAGTTGGTACATGTACTCATACTTAAGTGCACAATATTATGTACCTATTTTTTTTTTCTTTTTTTATTTGGACTCGCCATTTTACGAGTACTTTCGAGTACAGTACAACTTGAAAATGTAAAAGTGAATAGTGGAGTTTGATGAGTTGTATAGGTGGAGGTGACGTAAGATCGAGGAATTAACAAAGATGTTTCCTTTGGGAGGCCAGATGTGTTAGACTGGTGACATTGAGATCATGTGAGGTTTAGTGCTACTCATATTATTATGCTAATAGGACACATCTGTCATCATAATGCCTGGACTAGGAGGATGTCCCACTGACAGTGACACTGATAATTTCATTATTATTATTATTATTATTATTATTATTATTATTATTATTATTATTATTTAAGGGTACATGTGAACCTATAAAAATATCTAAGGGGTACAGAGGATCAAAAACGTAGGGAACCCTGCCAGGTTCCCACGAGTGTTTCTCCTAACAATAATGTGGAAATTTTGTTAATCTGTCGCTAAAACCGTAAGGAAAACACTTTTAAATAACCGTGTCACTTCAACTAGAGTCTTTTGAAAGTAATGGGAATGAATGCAGCACAAAAGTTTTTAAGAATATGGTCCAAACACTGAGCATTAATATGGAATGACTAGCACTTCAACTAGCCGATGGTGCGGCTATCAATGGGGACACCTGAGGAGTCACGGCTGAACTTGGGGTAAGAGCACAAGACAAGCGGAGATCAAGGATATTATGATGTCACATACAAGAAGAGTACAAGCAGTACACACCAGCCACGGCCAGTGGGCGAAACGGACACCGGATTAACATGGAGGGGAGGGAGAGGATCACTCACCCCCTCCTGTCCTCTCAATGGCTGAAGTACTGTAAAAATCTCAAAATTTATTTACAACCTGATGTGGTGAGACTTACGAACACACCTTTATTAAGAAGACAATTAGATGATGCAGAGTCGAAGATGTTGAGGCAGACAGCAAATGAGATGGAGAGAGATGGCTGGCAGTTGAGATGGAAGACTGTGAGACTAATGAAGAGGTGTAGGGCTGACGTTGGACTACGGAGATTTATATGATTGTTGTCTTACTGGTGGAGGGAATGGGAGAAGTAATAATGTGGTGGCGGCAGTGAGGGGCGAAACCTGCATCAACACCAAACAAGGGAGGTAACACCCCATACCATTAAAGGCACCGATATTCACTACGGTAATAACATAGAGCTATTAAAAACGTGATACCAGGGACCTAAAACATTCACAGAAACTGATGTAATAAGCTTCGGAAATAAACTTAACCAAATGCAGAAATAACATTAAATATGGCGATAATGATTTAAGATAATAGGCTTGTTATAGATGCTAATACTTACACTTTCCTCGTCATTTCTGCCTTAGTACGTAAAATATGTAAACAAAACACCACAATTCAACTAAAGACAGTTTAGACAGAAGGGCAAATTTGTTCTATCCAAACTCTACAAAGCTCATTATCTCAGTGAATGAAGTAATAGAGGCTCATTATCTACCTTACGAATCCTCGACGCCAGGGCTTCATTTCCAGGGTGTATGGGGCTATAAGGTCTTTAAAGGCCACATCAGAACGCACAAACAGGAACAAATAAATAATGATAATAAAAATAAAAAGATACACACGCGCCACTGTTAAGCGCCGTCTGCACGAGCCACGAGAAAGTAACTGGAGTACTTGAGGACGGGAATTCGGCATCTTACATCTTTCGGCACTTTTTTTTTCCCCCTTTTACTGCCGTATTATCTCTCTCTCTCTCTCTCTCTCTCTCTCTCTCTCTCTCTCTCTCTTGTCAGATTACATATATCTAATTACATAACAACGGATACACCGTTGTTTCCGACTAATCGCACCACACAAAACAAAGACTGGATTGAATAGTTGATATTTTTTGACACATACCATTTTGAGAGCATCGTATTTATGCTAGTGTGGGGTTACAATACTATTACACCCTGTTTCTCATCCTCATTTCTGAGATGGAGTTACTGGTTTCTGAAAGATTTTTTAAGTCACTCCAAGGAACACCCTGTGAAGCAAGATCACCCCCAGATATTTCTTTTTGTCCTCAGCTTATGTAAGAGTGTTGCAAGACAGCACGATGGCCAGGAAATGTTCTTGCTAAACGTTGGTAATTCTATAACAGCGTATATAACATACCACTAAAGCCAGGCAGGTTATAAAACATTTAATTACAAAAAAGAATAGTTTTATTGCTGTTCTTAGCTTAGACAAAGGGAGAAAATATGCATTTTAGGCCACATGAAAAAGCTGCAGTTGTACCATAGGCAAGTCTTAATGATTAACAACAAAATTATGTTATGCCATTGGACCCTTCATGCTAAACAGCATACTTTACAAAAATGTACATAAGTGGGTGTCGGAGGATCAAGGAAAATATAGTGTTTTTGTCCAGAATCAAATAAATCACCAAGATCCTTTGGTGGGAGCACATTCAAAGTACAAAAAGCTAAGAATGCACTCCTGACCCTCTGAGTGACAAGTTTTCATCCTCCTCGTCCCCCCCTGCGGTCCATCCCCCAACTGAGATCCCGGGACAGTGCACATCAGGCACCCGGTATAGATGAGAGAACACAGAGCATTAACTCAGCAGAGGAATAATTTCAACAACTACAATGCACAGTCAAGAGACCCTGGAGAGAGAGAGGACAGGAAGCAAGAGAACGGCCAGCATTTGACACCACACAACACATGGCAGCACTGGTATTGATAAATGGCTCCATTTTTTATATCATTTGTGCTCTTGTACCTCAAGGCAAGACTCAGTGACATACATTTTAAATTCCCATTCAGATTATTCACCGATTCATTTCAGCAACAGTTGTGTGGTACCAAAATAACAGGCTAATCAGACTTGCTCTCTCTTGCTCTCTCTCTCTCCTTGCACTCTATGCAGTCAATGCTATAAACTTGCAACACATTTTAACTTGTACATCTTTTATCTAACAACATAGATGCAACACCTTGAATTTTACTGAATACATAATATGTACTTTCCTAATCTCTTAACATGGCAGTGAATTGGTTGAATAATGAACAACGCAAATAGAACCACAACAGGGACGTCGTGGGGTTATGTTCAGCACCAGGGCCATGCCACACACCAGATCAATGCACAAGTGGTACAGCAACACAGATCACTGGTAAATGAGGGACACAACTGACAAAGCACCACAAACCAGAGGCCAA
Source organism: Scylla paramamosain (assembly GCF_035594125.1). NCBI lineage: Eukaryota > Metazoa > Arthropoda > Malacostraca > Decapoda > Portunidae > Scylla > Scylla paramamosain. The sequence goes on from NC_087158.1 coordinate 14,157,794, forward strand.
TGGACTGGCCAACAAAGCAATGAAGGAATAAGTGAATGACAACACAACCTGTTGGTGGAAAGAAATAAAGAGCAAGGGACCAGTAATACAATACTAATCAGTGACACAACTGTAAAGGATGGCAGAAATGAAAAGTAAAAAAGAAATGAGTCAGTGTGCAGAGACATGGTAAACAAGCTCACTGGTGGTGGCTCCCATGACACCCCTGATTGGTACTCTTGGCAAGGACACATATGAGCCAAGAATGTCAAAGATATTCATTGACATTGACATTGGCTCTGTTTAAAATTATATGACTCTTTATACATTCAGAGTACTATTTTTTTTGTTTTGTTTTTTTACAAGTGAAATACAATCTACTCAAACACTTCAATTTTCAGAGTAGTATAAGGACTCCTTTATTCCCATGACCAATGAAGGTGTACTCTCATCTAAAGCTGTATCTAATGCCCTTTAATGAATTTGTCAAATATTTTGCAACAGTCATATGGAAAAACTGCATATTTTGTTCATGATTTGATGCCAGGATAAACTCTCCCAACCAATCAAAACCATCACTGCCCTTAATGCACACCTCAGGAAATGACAATTTGTCAAAATGACTAAGTGGTTTCAACTTATTAGTCATTGACTACAACATTGACATACCTCCCTAAATGTCAACAACAGCTTATTGACCTTCATTTTTCAAATCAACTGTACATATCAAAACAGGAACAAAATTATCACTGAAAGTTGATTTTGTACATTGTTTCAACAATTTCCATTATGTAGTGGGATACCAAACAGCACAGACTCAACAGTCCTGTGTTCGTTTCTGAACACTTAGGAGATTATCTTACTTTTTGAGAAGCAAAGATTGATTTCTCACACAGAGGAAAATGTAACTTAAAGGTGGGCATCTTTTGGGCCCAATTTGTTATAAATATAGCACTGAAAACTTAAACCTATTTAAATAATTTTACATATGTATTAAGACAGAACACTAAAATAAAATAAAAAATATGTAACTATTTTGATAATATACATGGGACTTTTGCTTCTTTATTTCAATGTGAAAGCCACAAAATAGTTTAGAAAAATTTATACTTAATGTCAAATAGTGCTCCTTGTACATTGGCAGCAAAGAAAATGAGGTAGGACCTAAAAATAATTCTCTTTGAAATAAAAAAACAAACAAATAGAAAACTATGAATAAAATTCAACCAGCACTTTAACAGGGAGATCTAAGCCAGCCTCAGGAGAGGAATCAGTGCAGCAGCAGACCCTCCACAGCCCTCCAAGGGGAGCAGGTGGTTCAGCTTAGGAACACATTGGAAGAAATATCAATATGGAGAAAGTTTTGAAAGCCAGGATTCACAATCTCAGTATTAGGAATAGAGGATAAAGATTATATCCTGTGTAATGTTTTGTACAACCTTGACCTCCCACCCATTCTGATTAGCCTACAATAATTTTAATTAAACATGCCAAGGTTTCTTATTTCATGCCTATGTAAAAAAATTAAAGAAATATGCTTAGGTAAAGTTGGACATAGAGCTGAAGAGGTAAAGCAAGAACACAATGAGGACAGCTCGGACAACCCTGTTTTATATAATTGCCAGTCCACAGGCTGGGCCGGGAGCAAGGTTACTTCCCTGCTGCTGGCACTCAGCCTGGCCACTGTAGCTATCTATTCAACAAAAAAATAATAAAAAATCATCCCACACATGGGGATCCCTTAGTTATATTGTGTACAGCTTTCCCACAGTTTTCTGGTTACCATTCAGCTATCAATACTGCTTGGTGCTTCCCCAGATTGTGACTCACACACACCTCAAGTCTCTTAACGTGGATGCAAACCAAACAAAGATGTTACATTTTGCCCCTAGATTGATGCTCTTGATGTTGTAGCTGTAACGTCTCAGTTGTACATTTCCAGACCTCCTCTACAGCTGACAATGCCGTCCTTGCACCACTACAGGATATTTTTTTTCTGCTCGTCAAAAAAAGAACAAGTTAAATACAAAAAATCACAGTTGGTTTCATTATTAATAACATTGTGTTGTGTGATACAGTGCAGTAGAATGCATGAAGGAACCACAGGCTCAATTTTCCTACACCATAATTACTACTACACTATTGAGGCTGTAGCTTCCATCATGACTCCCTACTTACACAGTAACTAAAGAAATCTTGGTAGAAAATTATATATATATATATATATATATATATATATATATATATATATATATATATATATATATATATATATATATATATATATATATATATATATATATATGTGTGTGTGTGTGTGTGTGTGTGTGTGTGTGTGTATGTGTGTGTGTGTATAAATTATACTATTCATCTTCTCCAAACACAGTTTTGCTTGATAGAGCATCACCATAACTTGCGGTACAACTGAGACCTTCCAGCAAGAAGATCAGGAGCCATATCCACATGTTCAAAGCAGGTATGTATATCCTTTTTTTCAAAGTAGCAATTGCACATTGTGCTTTTATCTTATAAAGATAATTATTTGATGCCTAGCTTTATACATTTGGCTATACTTTCAATGTTACCTTACATGAGGACACACAAACATAAGGACGGTATTAAATAATGAGTTAATCACACACAACTTTCATTTAAAGCTGCTACTGATGATGCTATAATGAGTAAAAAAGAATTGCCTTTTCTCAGTTAAAAAGGAAATTTACAGCAATCACAGAAGCACTCTTGTGAGGCTGGTTTCCATTCCACAAACCTCTGTGAATCTCTGAACATCCAAATTATCAGCTGTGAAAAATGTACACAAGAAGACACGTCATTCAGTAACACTTTACACCCTCATCTCTTTTTTTAAAGGAAGGTCATAGATCACTTGGAGAAGAACATCTATTACTGGTTGGCTCATTGGCTTGGGTAACACTGTCTTCACTGTGCTGGGCACTGTCTCTCTCATAATCTGTTAGAGTGTGGTCACAGTCGAGTGACGTATCTAAGCTCGCATTAAGACTAGTCCAATCTTCAACGGGCTCGTGGCTCTGGCCGTTGTCTGCAGCCGATAACAGGCTGTCCACATCTTCAGGGGAGAGGTGTGGAGTTTCTAAATCTCCATCTAGTCTTGGATGGTCTGGGGAGGCATTTGTGTGGGTACTGTGGAAAGATTCTTGGCTATCTTCCCTCACTTCTATATTTTCAAGATCTGTGTCAGAACTGACTGACTTGGTTTCCTCAAATTCATCATCTGGATCATAATAAACCTCAGCTCCAGGGAAAATGTATTTGTGACCACCAGTGTACAGGAACATGTTTTCTGAAAAAGTGTATACATGAGTGACATTCTAAACACAAATACACATTTGTATCTAGGTAAGTGGTTAGTGACTATTACGGCAAGATTATTCAAAATAGGAAATCAAAGTTGCAGAATACAAAGTGTGAATTTTCTGGAGAGAGAGAGAGAGAGAGAGAGAGAGAAGCATTCAGGTGCTTAATTACTCCTCTCCTTTTTAAGTGTAAGTCTTCTCAAAATATCTGATACTGAAAGTGCAGGCATATTAAGAATAATGAGAACTACAGCAACTTGGTGCATATATAAATCATAACACACACTGTCAGCTCACCTGGCAACCTTGAAGCTACTGTCTCTTTAATCTTGGGAGCCCAGCAAGCCCTCAGTGCTTCAATGTCACTCTCATCCCTTGGGTGAGGGGCATTCTGGGGTGCCAGCAGGGAGGGTCCAGGGATGGCATTGCTCTCCTCACCATCTAGGCTGCATGTGCTGCTGTACACTCCATTAGTGGCTACTAGTGGTCTTGGTGGCAGCTCACGGAGTTCAGTCATTGGTTCTTGAGTGCAAAGCTCTTCCCACCCATTGTCTAACCTGTTAAATCAAAGATATAATAGATTTAAGTGATGGAAACAGTTCCGAGTCATAAAAAAATAAAGCAGGTGATAAAATGACATGGACGTTGTTACTAAAGAGAAGTGATGGGCAGGAACTGATAATTTAAATATTCACGGAACCAGTTTCTTAGGTTGGTAGAACTGTCAGAACTGGTTCCAGAATTGGTTTCAAGGGAAATTGGTTGAGTGCCGCTGGTGAATACCAGAAGCTTGAAACACCCAGCATGCTGCTTGGTGGTTACCAGGGTGTAGTGGTTCTGGGACTTATCTAGAATACTGGCAGGGATGATTACTGAACACCAACTCCTGGTCCCAAGAGACTGAGGTTCTGGGATGAATACTGAATAGGTGTACCATTTAGTAGATATTTACTCTTACCTCACAAAGGATTTGTTCAGTAATATACATGCTTGAGTTTTTATCAACTCACATATTCAGTGGGATGTCTAGTGTGGTGTTTCATGTTTGATGTGGGTAATTCCATTGCATTTTAGCTCGTCTTTACAAACTTTAGTATACAATACAACATGTGCTCCATATAATTCCACACTGGAGCTGCTCTATTTCGCTTGGATGCCATTGCTTTATGTTAAATTGACTAGGTTTAAATGTGATAAATGCTCCTCTAACATTGCAAATTTAGGTATAAACTCGATATGTGCACCTTTAATGCATTGCATTGGAAAAACCCTTGGTGGCTAAAAAAATGTTACGTTAAAATTCGAGACAGGAAAGATTACAGTACAATCAGCAAATCATATATATATATATATATATATATATATATATATATATATATATATATATATATATATATATATATATATATATATATATATATATATATATATATATATATATATATATATATACACATACATACATACATACATACATACATAGATAAGGTTTTTATTTACTCATGAGGACAAATGTCACAGCCTTCCCTTTGTTTGGCAGTCTTAACTCTTATGATGCATCACTGGGAATACACTATTATATACACTGGAACCTTGGTTCTTGAACTTAATTTAATTCCTGCATATCGTTTGAAATCCAAAATGTTCAGTAACCGAAACTATTTACCCCACAGGAATCAATGTTAAATTGATTCATTCATTCCCAGACACCTGTTCACCCTGTCTTTGCAGCTTATGACAGACGCTCCCACTGCAATGATGGCCACTCCACAACATAACCAGTTCGGAAATTATTTATCCACAATGAATGTATTGAATGAGCTTAGCGGCACAGAACTCGATCAGAAGATATTGTTTAGGGTGACACAGAGAGGAGCAACTCACTGCCAAAATGAAGGTGATCATAAGACTTAGACATCTTGCTGCTGAAAAAAGCTAATAGTAAAATGCAGTTGTGATGGGGTTTTGGGGTTATTGAGAGAGCCGCAGGTGGCTCAGGATTACTCCTGAATGCCGAAAAACTTTATTTATGTTGGGGCTCTTCAACAGGATCACATTTAACTTTTTTCAAAGATTAAATTATTGTCTTACACACTGTCTCTCCTCCAAATACATAAAAACAAAAGGAGTATTTATAGAACCTACAAATTAATCATAAACAGCAGCCTTTTCTTTGTCTTTTAGTATTTCAAGTCAAGTACTGTAGTTGCTGGGGCATTAGACGCACATTTTTCTTGAAAAAATTATCTACTAATTACTGTGTGTCTAATGCACCAGTAGTACAGACACCTAGGCCTGTATAACTGGGTTTATAGCTGTGGAATTGAAGCAGTAGTACACTAAGCATAAAATTGTAACTAATAATATTACTACTAATAAAACCTCTCTCTCTCTCTCTCTCTCTCTCTCTCTCTCTCTCTCTCTCTCTCTCTCTCTCTCTCTCTCTCTCTCTCTCTCTCTCTCTCTCTCTCTCCTAACTCTTTCTTTTCCCTTGTCCCTTATCTCTGACTGATAAGGGAGAGAGGAGGTGACAGGGAGGGAAGTTTGAGACAAAATAAAAGAGGAAGGACATAACCTGAGAAGAAGAGAGCACATGGGGCAAGGAGGTGGAGGAATGGTGAGAGAGGATGATGGGAGGTCAAGGAGGGAGTAGAAAGACTAAATATAGGCAGCAATGGTGAGGAATGAATGAAGATTTAGAGGGAGAGAAATCCCTGACAGATAAGGGGGAGGGGAGGTAATAGGAGGGAGGTTTCAAACAAGAGGAAAGAGGGAGAGAGAAGGAAAAAGGGGAACAATGGTCATAATTGGGGAAGGGGAGTACATGGGGCACATAAGTGGAGGAGAGGTGGAGGAGGATGATGGGAGGATAGGGAGAAAGTAGAAAGAATAAATATAAGCATTAAAGATGAGGAGTGAGTGAAGAATTTGAGGGAGAGAGGAAGTATTGAGAAATTTCTCTCTCTCTCTCTCTCTTTCACACACACACACACACACAGAGAGAGAGAGAGAGAGAGAGAGAGAGAGAGAGAGAGAGAGAGAGAGAGAGAGAGAGAGAGAGAGAGAGAGAGAGAGAGAGAGAGAGAGAGAGAGAGAGAGAGAGAGAGAGAGAGAGAGAGAGAGAGAGAGAGAGAGAGAGAGAGAGAGAGAGAGAGAGAGAGAGAGAGAGAGAGAGAAACACACACACACACACACACACACACACATGGTACTGCACAGCCACAGCATGCTGCATCACATCAGATGCGAAGATAAAATACACACTCTTTTAAGGATTTTGGTGAAACTTGTGCTGTTGCTGTCTTAGACATATCAAAAGCTTTGGATAAAGTCTGGCACAAAGCTTTGACTTCCAAACTACCTTCCCACGGCTTCTGTCCTCTCTGTAACTTCATCTCAAGTTCCCTTTCTGACAGTTCTATTGCTGCTGAGGTAGATGGTCACTGTTCTTCTCCTAAATCTATTAACAGTGTTCCTCAATGATCTACACCAAACTTCTTGTCCTATCCACTCCTACACTGATGATACCACACTGCACTTTTCCACATCTTTTCATAGACATTCAATGCTTAAGGAAGTAAACAGTTTATACAGGGAAACCACATAATGTTGTACTTCTGATCTCTCTAAAATTTCTAATTGGGGCAGAGAAAACTTAGTATTGTTCAATGCCTCACAACTCAATTCCTCAATCTATCAACTTGACACAGCCTTCCAGACAACTATCCCCTCTTCTTCAGTGACACTCAACTGTTCCCCTCTTTTACACTGAACATCCTGGGTCTGTCTTTTACTTGTAATCTAAACTGGAAACTTTATCTCATTTCTAGCTAAAACTTCTATTAAGTTAGGCATTCTGTGTCATCTTTGCCAGTCCCTCCTCCCTCCTCCCCCCTCCCAGATGCTCTGTACAGGGGCCTTATATGCCCATGTAAGAAGTTTGATTTACATGTATGGGGGAGGGGGTTCTATTCATGGCACTCTTTTAGATAGGGTGGAATCAAAGGCTTTTCATCTTATAAACTCCTCTCCTCTGACTGACTGCCTTCAGCCTCCTCCTTATCACCACAATACTGCATCTCTTGCTATCTTCTATTGCTATTTTCATGCTAACTGCTCTTCTGATCTTGCTAACTGCATGCCTCCCCTCCTCCTGTGGCCTCACTGCACAAGACTTTCTTCTTTCTTTCATCCCTGTTCTGTCCATCTCTCAAGAATGAAATATTTTCATATTATTCACACATTTTCTTTGAATACTGGATGCAGAGACACTTATTCATATTTTATTGAATTACACTACTTTGTTCACTGGCAGATACCATTTGCAAGACTTCCTAAATAATGTTAATAATTGCATACATATTTTAAACACTACATAACTGTTTGAGTTGTAATTTATTCATATCCACCATCAGTACTTGTGTGGAACCATTAGGGCAGAACCAGCTCCAAGACTCAGAACCGGTTCCTAGTGGTTCCTGGTGGAACTGTCAGAACTGATTCCAGAGCTGGTTCCCACCCAACTGTACTAAAGGGTTCATGTACACAGAGAGAATTCACAGTTTTCAAGGGGAGAGAGTGAAATGTTAAGTTTATTTCATTTATTTATTTTTTTTTATGTAGGAGGGACACCAGAAAAAATAAATAAATAAATAAATAAGAAAAAAAAATGCCCACTGATATGCTAGTCCCAGAAAAGGGTCCAAAGCGGTAGTCAAAATTTGAAGGATAAGTGTCTTGAAACCTCCCTCTTGAAGGAATTCAAGTCATAGGAAGGTGGAAATACAGAAGCTGGCAGGGAGTTCCAGAGTTTACCAGAGAAGGGGTTGAATGATTGAGAATACTGGTTAACTCTTGCAATAGAAAGGTGGACAGAATAGGGGTGAGAGAAAGAAGAAAGTCTTGTGAAGTAAGCCGCAGGAGGAGGGAAGGCATGCAGTTAGTAAGATCAGAAGAGCAGTTAGCATAAAAATAGCAGAAGATAGCTAGAGATGCAACATTGCAGCTGTGAGATAGAGGCTGAAGACAGTCAGTTAGAGGAGGGGAGCTGATGAGAAGAAAAGCCTTTGATTCCACAATGTCTAGAAGAGCTGTATGAGTGGAAACCCCTCCTCAGACATGTGAAGCATACTCCATACATGGACAGATAGGGCCCTTGTACAGAGTTAGCATCTGGAGGGAGGGGGGGACTGGCCAAGACATCTCAGAACACCTAACTTCATAGAAGCTGTTTTAGCTTGAAATAAGATATGAAGTTTCCAGTTCAGCTTATGTGTAAAGGACAGACTAAGGATGTTCAGTGAAGAAGAGACTGTTGAGTGTCACTGAAGAAGAGGGGATAGTTGTCAGGAAGGTTGTGTCGAGTCGATAGATGGAGGAAATAAGTTTTTGAGGCATTGAACAATACCAAAGTTTGCTCTGCTCCAATCAAAAATTTTAGAGAAATCAGAAGTAAGGCATTCTGTGGCTTCCCTGCATGAAATGTTTACTTCCTGAAGTGTTGGCCACCTATGAAAAGACATGGAAAAGTGCAGGGTGGTATCATCAGCATAGGAGTGGATAGGACAAGAAGTTTGGTTTAGGTCATTGATGAATAATAAGAAGAGTGGGTGACAGGACAGAACCCTGAGGAATACCATTGTTAATAGATTTAGGAGAAGAACAGTGACCGTCTACCACAGCAGCAATAGAACAGTCAGAAAGGAAACTTGAGATGAAGTTACAGAGAGGAGGATAGAAGCCATAGGAGGGTAGTCTGGAAATCAAAGCTTTGTGCCAGACTCTATCAAAAGCTTTTGATATGTCCCAGGCAATAGCAAAAGTTTCACCAAAATCTCTGAAAGACGATGACCAAGACTCAGTAAGGAAAGCCAGAAGATCATCAGTAGAGTGGCCTTCACAGAACCCATACTGGCGACCAGATAGAAGGTTGTGAAGTAATAGATGTTTAAGAATTTTACTGTTGAGGATAGATTCAAAAACTTTAGATAGGCAGGAAATTAAAGAAATAGGACAGTAGTTTGAGGGATTAGAATGGTCACCCTTTTTAGGAACAGGCTGAACAGGCAAACTTCTGGCAAGAAGGAAAGGTAGATGCTGACAGACAGAGTTGAAAGAGTTTCACTAGGCAAGGTGCAAGCACGGAGCCACAGTTTCAGAGAACAATAGGAGGGACCCCATCAGGTCCATAAGCCTTCCAAGGGTTTAGGCCAGTGAGGGCATAGAAAACATCATTGCAAAGAATTTTAATAGGTAGCATGAAGTAGTCAGAGGGTGGAGGAGAGGGAAGAACAAACCCTGAATCATCCAAGGTAGAGTTTTTAGCAAAGGTTTGAGTGAAGAGTTCAGGTTTAGAGATAGATGTGATAGCAGTGGTGCCATCAGGTTGAAATAAAGGAGGGAAAGAAGAAGAAGCAAAGTTATTGGAGATATTTTTGGCTTGATGCCAAAAGTCACGAGGGGAGTTAGATCTTGAAAGATTTTGAAACTTTTTATTAATGAAGGAGTTTTTGGCTATTTGAGAACAGACTTGGCATGGTTCCAGGCAGAAATATAGTGCATGCGATTCTGGTGATAGAAGGTTTAAGTACCTTTTGTGGGCCACCTCTCTATCATGTATAGCACAAGAACAAGCTGTGTTAAATCAAGGTTTGGAAAGCTTAGGTTGAGAAAAAGAGAGAGGAATGTACACCTCCATGCCAGACACTATCATCTCTGTTATGCACTCAGCATACAAAGATGGGTCTCTGACATGGAAGCAGTAGTCATTCCAAGGAAAATCAGCAAAATAACTCCACAGGTTCCCCCAACTAGCACAGGAAAACGCCAGAGGCACCTCCGCTTAGGGGGATCCTGAGGAGGGATTGTGATTGGAGGAGCCCAACAGAGAAGAGAGGGTGACAGCATAAGCAGAAGGATTAGAGGTCAGGAAAAGGTCAAGAATGTTGGGCGTATCTCCAAGATGGTCAGGAATATGAGTAGGGTGTTGCACCAATTGCTCTAGGTCATGGAAGATAGCAAAACTGAAGGCTAGTTCACCAGGATGCTCACTGAAGGGAGAGAAAAGCCAAAGCTGGTGGTGAACATTGAAGTCTCCAAGAATGGAGATCTCTGCAAAAGGGAAGAGTCAGAATGTGCTCCACCTAACTAGTCAAAGAATTTCTTATGGTCTGAGGAGTTAGGTGAGAGGTAC
>NC_087158.1:14173299-14188299 GCF_035594125.1 Scylla paramamosain
TGGGTCTCGGCGGAAGTAATGGATGTCAAACATGGCCTGGGGGTCTGGTAGGTCAGGGAAGTCCACAGCAAGTCGGGCATATATCCCATCACGGCTCCTGAAGTCAGGTATGCCACACGAGACAGACACCTGAAATAAACATTGCAATCACAACCTGGATGGATAATACCAGATGTCCAGTGTTTCATTTGCATAATTTTGGGTAAATGACAACATACACTATCAGCAGTGTGTTCAAGAGGATAACCACCAGTGATATGGAAGGGGACAGTAAAGAAGTATGTAAGTGAAAACAGTGAGAGGAGAGCAAGAGAATTAGAGCATACAGTGAGGAATTGCAAGGACAAGAATGAACAAATACTTTTCTGGTAGGTAACCAACTAACTAGCTACAATGGGAGTGTAGAAAGGCAACAAGGTTAGCATGATACAACACTGCCACACTTAGGGGAAACTCTAAGGACAAACATCAGATAGATATGCAAACACAAACTCAAACACAGAATAAGATTATTCAAACCCACCCCAGCACCAGTCAATATGATGATCTTCCGACAGGACTTAATCAGTCTCACAACATCCTCAATGGTGTTGATGTGACGCAGCTTCTCTCTCCGTGGTGGCTCTGACAGCATGTTGACGATGAGGCGCCACAGCGTGACATCATTAACACCATCGGGAATCCTGGCCGTGGCCCCCAAGACACGGGTGAGGATGGTGCGAGGGTTGACGCCACGAAGCATCTGTGCCTGCACCCATGACATGGGGCCTGCAACACCACAACCACCACCACCATTATCAAAACCATGTTACACTGAGTCATGATTTATCATGGTTTACATGCTTACCTTGAGTCTTTTTGGCTATACCTATGATCCTTTTTTCCCTTTTCAAAACTCTTTAAGATAAAACTCATGAAAGTTCTTCTTCAGACAGCTCATTTTGTTAGGAAATTTACTCAAGGCAAGTCTTATTTATATTAATTCTTACTCCACCTCAACAAATGTTACTTATATGACATCCAAGGAAAGAATAAGTGCAGTAAATCTTCAATTGAAAATTTCTTTTTAACAGAATTTCATCCAGGAAACCAATCTCATTCTACAAAACTGATGCCCAACATTTTAAAGGATTGTCCAACTAATAGCTAAAGAGTAAAAAAAAAAAAAATGATAATAAATAAATAAATAAATAAATAAATAAATAAATAAATAAATAAATAAATAAACATGCCAGACACAACATCCTTTTCAAAGTTTTAAAAAGAAAGTGGACAGGAATTCAAATCTTGACCTCTAGGAGTAGCACCTGCTTGCCCAAAATTTCTACATACTCACAGACCTCACAGCACTGAACCTGACACCAATTACACAAACAAGAAATATGCAGCATAGACTCACCAGCACACGGCTTCCACTCCTTGCCCGAGAAGTTTGAGAAGTCCGACAGTCCACTAAGGTTGGAAGTGGTGGAGGCCACTGACTGCCTGTCCTCCTCATCCTCATCCTCGTCCTCGTCCTCTTCTGTGCCATTGGTGATCTCTGGGGGCCAGCTGAGGGAGTTGTCATGCACTACCAGGCTGTCATTGGTATCGTTGCTCAGGTGGTTCTCCAGCTGGCAGGCACCATCTCCTTGTGTGGAGTTTGCTCCACTGCACAAACCAAACACAATGCTGAATGTAACACACTACTTAATAAATCAAACTTTTTGCATACTTATAAGCTATATTGTGTGCTAAGGCAATAAATAACTTTTTTTTTTTAACTCTAACTCATTCTTTTCATTATATGCCCTAATGTCACAAATTCCCTTTTCTGCAAAACTCTTTCTTGTCTCTTGCTCTACACTTCCAATACATTCATTCACTTCTCCAAACTTGTTCATTCACCATTATCTGACACAAGACTTCTCAAATCAAACAAACTGATAAACAGAGCCTGAATTAACTGCCAAACTGGTGGGAAGGTACAATTACGAGCCCCATCATAATCAAAGCTTACCATAATGAATCCTTACAGAATAATCTGAAAACATATTCTGAACACAAGGACGAGTTGTTGCCAGGACTTACGGGGTGGTGATGTCGTCTTCCAGGCTCTGTGGGGGAGTGAGCTCATTGAAGCCCGAGTCTGAGGTCAGGGTGAAATCTGTGGCATTGTTGCAGCCTCCTGGAACAGTGACTATATTCAAGGCACACACACAGGGTAATTCATATTTTTCCTGTCTTGCAACTGTGATAGTTTCAAAAGGCAAGTTTAAGGCTAACTTAGTACAGCTGAAAACAAGCCTAAATTCTTTATTTTGATTCAACAAGATCTTCATTTTGACTTCTGACAATAAGTTGTTCATCAATTATTCTTAAATAAATACATGGTCTTTTCATACAAATTTGGAAACTTACCCAGCAATAAAAAATCAGAGGGACATGAAAAAAAAAAAGACTACGGAAATAAATAAATATCTTGAGACCTTCAAAATAATTGAGTGACAATAATAGGACCACACAAGACAGCTGCCAACTGCCCTACAAGAGGACAGGCAGGATTCATATGGCGACAATTATGACAACAGCAAACTCAGCTGATACCTATTTAAGTCACTGTTATGTTTGCAAAAACTGATGTTTAAGTGCTGCATAGGATGAAATATTTAAATGCGTCAAAACTAAGGCCAGTGACTCGTCCACCATCACCTGAATATATCCATCCCTCTAGATAATAGAAATTCCTAAAGTCGTTCTGAAATAATGTTAACTTAATAATGTCAACAGAAATGTATATTGTATTTTACTATTAATATTTAACTCTGATCTAGCAGCACTATCAGCAAGACAGCTTCCTTGCCGGACGTATGTTTGACAGCTGACGAAATATGCCCAACACGCACGAAAAGTCTGACAGTACTCTATCCTTCACTCCCATGCGCTGGTTTGCGGCTGGACAGCTATGGGCAACTCTCACGCCACTCAGCCAGTAAATGCCATCAGTACGACATCTTCCCCTGGATGAATGTCATGAGTCTTTAAATGCCCCGCTGCTACTCTATAAGGTGTGAGATGCGTGTTGTAAATAAAGATCCAATCCTCCTTTCGTTTCCATGTCCACGCACTCTTGCCTCCATGATCCCACAAACGCTGGATCCAAACCCCCGCCACCCCGCCGCCCGATGCTCACCTGTTCCTTTGTTGTTCCCTAATGACCTAAGTGGGCGTATTGATCAGAGTTTTGACATTTGACAGTAAGTCATCACGAAAATGCAAACCAAGACACCAAGCATGTTAAAATGCTTAGGGAAAAGGGATTATATGAGGCACGGGATGCCGGGAAGTTTCAGAGACCTTAAAAACAGGAATATATAAGTGCGCGCGCAGCCGCCATCTTTGCCTCCCTGACCGCCAAAACACTTCCTCCGCTAAATCGCCATTATAACTCCGATGCCTTATTTTTCGCTTACCTGCAAGGAGTTCTGAGGTTCCTGCGAAGCAATGGAAGTTGCCGTCATATTGGTGGGAGGAAGTTTCGTCGGGGAAGTCCAATCTAGGTCGTTTGGCGGGCAGGGCAGAGTCCGGCCCGCACGTCCCGTCCGCCATGGCGCCTCAGGTGACGTCACGCCCGCTCCGCTGCCAGACCTGCCGCCGCTCCACTCAGCTTCCTCCGCCCAGCACAGGGAAGGTCACGCGACATCTGGCGGCGACGGCGGCGGCCACACATGTCTGTTTGTGTGATGGGCGGCCTGGGTTGTATGGAGTCTCCTTCCCTCTACCTGAGCATGACAAGGGTGAGTCTGGCGATGGATGTCTTGTGTCAATCTCGCTGTACTGCACGGGTGTATTTGAGGCAGAAACAAGGATACAGTGGCAGTTTCCGTGTAAGTTGATATCGAACAAACGAAATCCTCACAAGGTAAGATGCGAATATCAACAATCTTTTCTTATCCCAAGCTTCCCGGGAAAAAAGGGAATTACATATATTCTTCAAGAAGACACATGTATCGCCACAACACAACCACCAAAGTGTAATGAAGGTAACAACCGCTACCAAGTGGTAAACATTGTCTACTCATGTATTAGTTGACGTACAGAGTCGCTACTACAACTATACACACTATAGTACTGATTCAAATACACTCCATCGGTTTGCTACATGGTAATTTAGCCTTTTCAATAGTAATGCGTGTGGCGTCAGGGCTGAAATGTAGTATGTGTTATTGTGGGGACTGGACAAGCTTAGCGTGTACATTAGTGTTTATTAGTGTATGTTAAATGATTGATGTATTTGCGATGTTTTATATAGTGCGAGTAAAATTCAGTGGTTATTTGGTAGTGGTCGAGCTGTGGTGTGCGTTCTTCTTGTATTCATCTGCTTTTTGCTTACAGGTAGCTTGATGTAAGAAACTGGAAGAAATTATTATTGGATTATGCATCGGAGCTTGAGATTTCTCCATTCGATCCCAGCTTATACAAAACAACCGCTGTAACTTTTCTAGTTCAAATATTAAGGAATTCAGTGTTCCAGCGCATTGCAGTAGTGGGACAGAGTTTGGCAGGGTCATAGAACATTACTTCCATATCCTGCAGTCATTCATCCAGTGATAGTTTAGTTTCAGCGTTAACCGTACCTCGAAACACTGATGCGTGATTTGATAGCTCTACTCGGTAAGGTGTTTTTTGTCGAGGTAATCTTAAGTTTGCTTCCTCTTCCTGTTTCTCGGGTGTCGTGGATAGACGATAATCTTTCGGTTGGATAATACTTGTGGTGCTTCCATAAGCATATTTGCTACATAATATAGTGTTTCTATTAGTATTGTGTGTTGCGTGGATCAAAAACTGCCTTTAGTAGACCGTGATCCGTGCTGTGTTATTGTGCTCGGTGTAGGAGCGGTTAACCTTCAGCTTCGCCTTAAATATGAGCCAGAGCTAGGAATCATTCCTAGGAGTCAGTTGGTAGGTCAGGACAGGTGGGGTTGCACTACCAGATCAGTGTATTAATTTTGTGGCAGGGGTCAGGTCTGGTCAACCGCAATCTTGGTCGTAACATCATCTGGACTGGAGGGCTGAATAGAGTTTTAATATGAATTTATTATTGTTATTATTATCATCATCATCATCATCATCATCATCATCATCATCATCATCATCAGGTAACTTACAGAGCTACTTATGCATAAAAAAAAAAGTCAATTTGTAAAGATAAAAGTTCATGACCATTTTTAAATTTGGTTTCCTTAGGATTTGCTTTCTCCCGTATTACACTATTTCTGTGTAATTTGATTTTCCATAATTATGAACAGATGAGAGTTGCATGCCATAGACAGTTTTGTTGACTTGAAGACTTCTGTATTGGCAACCCACATACTGTGATCTGAGTTACACAGTTAAATTGTTATTCCTGAACCATGTATATTTATGCACGATGAAAATAAAATTTATCCATTAGGATATATCAACTATTTCAGTTAATTATGTACCTGATGGCTATGGCCCTATATGAGATACAGGTTATGAAGGGTTATACATGACTCTAGGCTTAATTTGAGAATACTCACATCTGTTTACCAATTAAAGATTGTTAGTTAGAGTACTTATATATATATATATATATATATATATATATATATATATATATATATATATATATATATATATATATATATATATATATATATATATATACACACACACACGAGGCTTTCTTAGAGAAACATACTCATGAGCTTTTGTGAAGTAGTCCCCAAGTAACATGAAAAGGTCTCAATGGAAGCAAGAGATTGTAATGAAGCACCTTTATGTCTCATTGAACTAAGATTACTGTCAGGCTTAGGGTGATTAAGTAATATAGTAATATACCTATATGATATTAGACCATGCATTAAATGTTGAGACAGTGAAGAGATTTAAGAGATTGGAATCATAGTGCTGTAAATGCTGCAATTTCCCTTGATCACTGAACTGTCACACTGTTATAAATCTATTACAGTTCATATCTTGAATGCCAAACAAAATAATTTCTGTGGTACATAAGCAGGAGTTTAATTAAGCTTGCTTGTACTTCCAGACACAAAATGAACACCAAATCTAAAAGAGACATCTTGGAAGAGAAAGCAGACTTGAAGAGATTCTCATATGAAGGTGAAAGCTCTGAAGGTTTGCATCTTAAGGACATGAAGAGGGAAGAGTGTAATACTAATAGCTATGAAGATGAGGAAGAGGAAGAAACACCAAAAATTTTCAAGAAAAAGAAGAGGTACCTGCAGAGATACTCAGCAAAATTTGAAAACAGTCCACTGTTCAGAGGTTGGGTTAAGGCAAGTAGTAGAGGAAATTCTTATGCATACTGCATACCTTGTGGTGCTCACCTCAAGATAACCTCGGGTAAGACTGACCTTAAGAAGCATTCGGAGATGAAAAAGCACAGAGCCAATGTTAAGGCATCACATGGAGGTGAGAACTGCATAACTGCCTATGTCCTGGGACAAGACCAGCCCATAGCCAGTGTTGAGTTGCCAGTGCCTGGGGAAGATTCCAAGATTACTAAGAAGAAAAGATATTCTCAAAAGTACTCCCATTTATTTGAGGAAGATCCATTGCTAGAGGGCTGGATCGCATCAAGTGCAAAGGGTGAGTACTATGCTCACTGTATTCCATGTGACATTGACCTCAGAATAGGTGCTGGGAAAGTGGACTTAAAAAAGCATGCAAAAAACAAGAAGCATATGAATGCCAAGGCAGAACTTGACCAAAAAATGCTGTCATCACCCAGGTCAAGACCAAGCGAGCATTGCATTGCCACTTTCATGCCTCGACAGGACTATCCAATGCCTGGTATGGATTTGCCCATGAATACTGTGCAGATACAGACCTCCATGGAGGAACTGGAGGACATCCAGGAAAGTCCCATGACACTTGAGATAAACTCATTCTCAAGGAGTCCAATTAAGTCAAGGCATAAAGAAGATCCTGGTTTGTTGACCTCAAGATTACACAAAGCTGAACTTCAGATTGCCTCATTCATAGCTAGGCATAATCTGTCAGTTGACACTTCAGACCATCTCATTCAACTAATTAAAAATGTCTGTCCAGATTCTAGTGTGACACAAAATTTGGAATGTGGAGGCACTGACATGGAATTACTCATTAACAATGTATTGGGAAAGGATGGCTGTGAGGAGCTGATGCAACTTTTAAGAGAGAACAAATTTTCATTGATAGTTGATGAATCTACAGGAAGAGGGTTAGAGAAACACTTGAGTATGATTGTTAGAGTGTTGCACAATTATTCAATAACTGATGCCTTTCTAGGCTTTATTCCCATGAAAGAAGCCACAGCTCACTCACTGTATAATGATGTTGTTGAATTCTTTGGGAAAAATTTAATACCTTACAAAAAAAATTTGATTGGCATAGCTGCTGATGGTGGCAACTCTGTTCTGGGTGACTGTCATTCTCTGTCATCCCTATTGAAGGAAGACATTCCTCACCTGTTTGTTATGAAGTGCATCTCTCACTCCTTTAGTTTGTGTGCATCTTGTGCCTGTCTTAAGTTGCCCTACTCATTGGAAGATCTTGCCAGAGATGTTTACAGTTATTTTCAGTTAAGTCCTAATCATATAGAGCTTGAGGAATTTGAGGCATTCACTAATGCCAAACCTTACAAGCTGTTGCACCCAGAACAGATCAGATTATTGTCTGTACATGAAGTGGTGTCAAAAGTCCTGGAAAACTATGATGCTCTCATGTCATATTTTGCCAAAGCTACCTTAGTTGACAGACTTGAAGCTCCGGAAGCAATCCTTCAGAGGCTCAGCATACCTGTAACTAAACTGTATCTAATGTTTCTTGACTTTGTTTTACCAATTTTTGATAATCTAGATAGACATATGCAGAGTGAGTCCACTCAGATCCATGTCCTACATAATGCAGTTGGAATAGCCTTGAAAGCTATCTTTGAGTGCTATCTTGATGATGCTTATATTAATTCAACATCATTAAAAGACATTAAATATAGAGATGAAGCAAATTTCAAGCCCTTAGAAGAGATGTATCTGGGAATTAAAGTACAAATGGAAATCACAAATTCAGCGCTGTTGCAAGATGAAGATTTGAAAGATTTTCGAATGAATTGCCTGGAATTCTTAATTGAAAGCGTTTCTCAGATTTACAAAAGACTTCCTTTTAGTTCACGTATATTGGAATCTTTGGAGAACCTGAATCCAAAGGTAGTCATTGAAAAAAATGTTCCATCTTTAATTGATCTGATTAGTAATTTTGAACACCTGGCAACCCCAGACATTCAAATAGTGGATAGTGAGTGGAGACTGCTGCGGAACATGCTGGACACTCTGCGAGTCAACTCCAGCATGAGGCCTGAAGTGTTTTGGGACACAGTGAGCAAAGCAAGGCATATAGATAATGTTCCCATGTGTCCGAATCTTTCAGAGTTTATGCTGAAATTATTGTGTTTACCAAGTGCTACTGCTGCTGATGAGGAAATTTTTACAAAAATTAACAAGATGAAAAGTAGATCAAAGAACATATCAACTGAGACTCTCAAGAGTGTTCTGTATACAAACCAGTTGATTATGAATAAGTCTTGAGTGTTTTCTCATTTATACCTTAACACAGTGTAATATCTAGAAAACTATATATCATCTGTATCAGATGTGTGATGTAAATGCTGTGCTTTAAAATTAATTACCACCTTTCTGTTGGGCCTTTATAAGTGAGAAATCCCTTAGTGTGATTAGGTCTAACTCATGGCTGTGTCTGCTTGCAAGGAAAGCCATGTTACTGGTCAGGCCACAGAGGAGGTTACTTTTAGCATTGCTTTCCTTGTAACTAAAGTAACCAAAAATCATCTATATCTATATTTTTGCAACCATTTGTAATTTTTATCCCTTTTGAGGGACAAAATACATGTACTTTCTCTCTAGTGACAATGTTAATACGTTATGCCTAGTATTATTAATAAGAAACATGTAACAGATTTATAGTATTGATGGCAGTAGTGGTGAAAGTTATTTTGATCACATTCAGTGCTTAGTATGTACTGTTTGCCATGTAGGGCTGAAACAGTTTTGTTTGATGATATACATATGAAACCAACATACATCTCACCAGTCCCACCTTTAATTTCTTGATTGTTGTATTAGATATCTTCATCAATCTGTTTTAAGGGTTTTACTGTTTGCTGATTCTCTGATAGACTGCGATTTGTGAGTAACACTCCATTTTTTCATCATGGACACAAGGTTAATAAGCATACAAGAGACTTGTATATCAACTCCTAGTACAGTATTACTTCTTCGTGTAATGAAAGACCTTATTTGATTATAAATTATTCATTATGAAAACAGGTACAGCAGCTAAATTTTACAAATGTTAACAGAAATACAGGTTGGTCATTCATCCCTGGAAACACCAGTACAAACATATCCTCAAGCACCACATCCAGTGTAAACATCACGACCACAAAGGTTTCTGCCATCCTCTGTACCTTCGTTATCACTGTTAACACTGTTCCCTTACATTGGAAAAAATCTCACCTTGTGCTTGCTTACATCAGCTTATTTTGAGATTTGTTAAATGTTCTCACCATCAACTTCATCCTTCTCTTTCAGCCTCATATTTTATTACTGCATAACCAATAACTGCCATTCACACACTTCACACACAGATGAAGCCTGGAACAAATTGCCACTATTTTGTAAGTAACCTCCAATCAGTAACTTTCAGTCACATGCATTCTTCCCGAACAGTCCCCTGTCTTGACACTATATCAGGAGGAGGATGAGGTGGAACTTATTCATCAATTAACCACTAACATGCACTGGGAACAAGAAGGAAGAAGAGCTCTTATCTTGACTCTTATACAGTTTTTCTCCATGCAACTCAAATGCTCACTATAGTAAAGTATCAAGGGTATAAGTAGTATCAGAAATTTTAAGAGCTGCAGGTTTTGATCAGCAGTAACAGCATAAGTATGCGTGATGCTTGGAGGTATAAATAACAAAAAACATGAAAGGTTTACTCTTCCACTTGCCAGTAGCATTCGGTGAAATGTTACGTGTTATATTACACACACTCCAGATGGAGGAAGGTGATAGGAGGATGAGCATAATGGCAAGAAAATATTTAATTCAAGCTCAGATTACTCTCTATCGTTAGGTTTAAGTACCTTTACTTTTTTTTTATTGGTTTAAAAACATTTAATTACATTATAATCCTCTTTTCAAACATTACAGCATGGGAAGACTTAGCAAGGAAACAACAGTAACAGTGACTGCGTAATAAATATCTTTCCAGCATTGTTACTCCTGTACTCATCTCCCTAAACCATTGCAGTAGTACATACCTTCAACACCAGCACAAAATGAGTCAAGCACCCCTACATCACTTCACCTCAAATCATCCCAAGTTCCCATGGGGCACTGGTACCCAGATATTAAAGTCATGGAGCCCTGAGGAGCCTCACCTACATAATACACACCCCTCTCCCTGCTCCAGCGGCATTTAGCCAGTACTCAGGTTCAGGCACAGGACTGCTAAATATGATAGGTGTAAATTAGAATGTGCAGCAAAGTGCGTTGTGTGGACTCATGTGGTGATGTATATATGTACGTATAAACACAGGCCTGGGAATCTTACAAATTCAAAGGTACAGCTAGTGGCAAGACAGCCTGTGTACCCTCCCTCATGGTTCCCTTTACTCTTAGGATGCACATTTACCTGAACTTGGGAATGCCTGTTATTAAGAAAACTTTGGAGGGGGGAGGGGGGGGAGAAAAAAATATATATATATATAATTATATCAACATATTTTTTATCACTTGGAAAACTGCCATGAGTTTCCATTTTAAGCAATACAAAACATTTTAATTATACAATTACAGAACACTTGCACATCCAATAATGTTTAACAAAACTATGTCTAATGTCAAACTTTGCTAAGATATTTTCATACAAAATTTTATAAAATACAAACACATCCAACACTATTCTAAATTATCAGCCCCATATAAATGATTTTATATGCCATGGTAACAAAGCATTGTCCTAAAGCATTTCTGCAGCATCCAAATATCATCATAGAATTATTACAGCTGAGGTGAAATGAAGGTGAGTAATATTATCCATCAGTGGTTGCTGGGTAAGGAAATTATTAATTAGAATGAAAACAGGAGTTAAGCAGGAAGAACCAGAAATGTTTTTCATGAATAACAAAAAAAAAAAAAGGAACTGCAAACAGTAATATTTGAATGAATAAATCATCAGATCAACCCCCAAAAGTATAGTTTAAGTATCTGTAAGATATACACGGATCTTGTGAGTTCTGCATTTTTCCCGTAAGTATTGCAAGTGCTGTGAGCATGAGGAATGTACACATGAGAAGTTTGAACTCCCTGTACTGTACTTGGATGTCACAAGTAGCTGACTGGCTGACACACCTGCCCTGCATGAAACACAACTGAAAAACGGACGAGACTAAATCCCTGTTGAGCACTCCCAGATGGGCACATACCTGATGCCTGTCATATGGGCAAACCAACAGTGCGTCCATGCCAGTGGTCAAGCAATATCTCCATATAAGGCCATCTGCCAGGTGGTCTGACTGCTGCCATTCTGTGTCACCATGAGTATGGCAACACATAGGCTTTGCTTGGTAAATGAATAATATCTGCTGGACACTTTAATTATGTGGACTGGGCCTATGACAAAGTTACTGACACTACCATCCCTGTCAGAGGCCAGTGTTATTCGAACATTCCTTCAACGTGAAGGTAATGTCTTGGGAAATCATTATAATGGAAATGCTAAAAGTGAATACAATTTGTTTTATGTGTAGTGTGAAAGGGCTCTGCTTCCAAAAGAATGGAACTGTCAAAGGAAGACATTTTGGTTTCAGCACAAAACTCACAAGACCATTGTACTTATGTGACAAACACATTTGAGACCAGTGTTATTTTCTAAAAGATACCAGTAGGTCCTTAATCTTTACACTTGATGGAATGACCAGGACAAAAAGGAACTTCGATCTCTCTCCTCACATGAAACATTCCTAAATTCATAGGCATTAGAGATGCAAGTGGAGTGAAGTATGCATATAATATATCCCTGTATAAGAGTCAACTACTACAGCCAGTGATGGGCTTCAGTACACAGAACAAAGACAATATCAATATATCAATAACTGAAAATAGTGATACTGATGTATTGATTATTTGTTGAGTTGGTGACAATGATACCAATACATGTATCACCGGTGCATCAGCAATACTCGACTGGTAAGAAAATATCCCACTCCTGTGTAACTTGATAGTTTAAATGACTGTAACAAATAAGTCAAATTCATGACTTGTACAAATATCAATTAAATTTAAAGTTGTAATTTGAGTAATATAATACTATTTAAAGTTGTAATTTGAATAAACTGATATAATGCAGATTTCATATACATACATATAGTGACCAACAGAAAAGTCATGTTAACATACAATGTATAGGTAATTTCTTTTTTATACATTTTGAGAAAAGGCCTTATCAATTTCACTGAAATGATACTGTGAATAACTACAGGGATACCAGTACCAGTGCAAAAGTACTATTCAATACTTATTGCCAATGCATGTATCACTATACTGTCCGTCCCAAACTCTAGCTTAACTTTGCATTAAAAAGCTTGTTAGGTATTGAGATTTTTCCTTAGGTATTCATGAATAATGTGTATATAAAACTATAATGGATGGATATACAGTAAATGGAACCACAGAGACCACAGTGTAAATAAAATGGGGAGAAACCTATTACCACATTAAAGCTTGTATGACTGTGAGGGCTTGAAATGTCCTGCCGCTCATAACCATCACCATCCCCATCACCATCATCATTACTTGTCCTGTAGTGAAGAGGATAGGGCTCCAGATTAACAAACAGCAGCAATAATAGGTAAAATAAAGACAACTTATGAGTCAAGGCAGCTATTCACACACTATTCAAGCCCCAAAGATATGATGACTGGTGAAATAAAACCATTTTCCTTAGCCATTTGAAGATATCACTCCTTCAAGGATATCTGCTTCTAACGATGAGTTTCAGAGATAACTAGCACAGTTGGAAAAGGACAGAATGATACTACTGTGTCCTGGCCATTCCTTCAGAGGAAGTTCAAACAGGGGACAGTGTGTGTGAAGCATGTGGAGGTAGTACACACCTATGCCACTGCTTGACAGCTGAAGGGTGAAGGGGAGATGTCAGGGATCAGGTGAGCTACTGTCACTATGACTATACAATGATGTCCTCAAGAGAGAGAAAGAGTGGTTAACCAGTATTCATTAATGTGTCAATGTCTGTATTCATGTTGGATTTTCTTTAGCCAAATTCATGTCTATCTTTGTTGCTTCATCATTTTCAAATTAGCATATATATCTTGACAGGAGGCAGCAAAATAAGCTGAAAAAAAAAAGCCAGTCTT
The DNA here is from genome assembly GCF_035594125.1 of Scylla paramamosain. Lineage (NCBI taxonomy): Eukaryota > Metazoa > Arthropoda > Malacostraca > Decapoda > Portunidae > Scylla > Scylla paramamosain. Next base: position 14,186,765 of record NC_087158.1, read on the forward strand.
TCCTTCCATTGAGCCTCTGACCCTTTCCTGCCTGTGCTACTGAGTGAGACGGGAGGGAGGGATGAGGCATGACATGTGATTCTTCACTAAAGCAGGGACTGAAGGAGATGGGAGGTCCATGAAATTATTTGTTACTCTGTATGAGCTTTGACTGGATGAATGCAAGTAAGTACATGAGGCACATACTGCACCCTTAAACTGTAGGGTATTTACTTATGTACTGTAAATGAGCAAAAAAAAGTTACCTGGGCCTGTGTTCTTTGTGGCTCTACCTTGTTTAACTTTTTAATGTTATTTACACTATAACTATCTGCTGCATAAATAGCATCATAATAATATTTTCTAATGGCTGCAGCTAACTATACCTCATTAGAAAACATAATGAAGTAGTGTGAGTGGAGGCTGTTAACATGACCAGAATGTTGCAGGTAAGTTAGCTGCTTGGCACACGCAACACACTCAGCCCAGTTACCTCGCATCATCTGTAATGATCATTGCGAACAGTGACTGTCACACCAACACACACTCTGCCACACTACTACAGATGCATCCCAGCAGCACCTACTTCAATGACACTATTTTGACATGCCACTGATAAAAGTCAAATGGCATATTTGTCATGACCTAACAGACCTTGATTTCCCAAAGCTAGGTGCTGCTATCCTCAGTACAAATGTGAGCTGGTTATGAAGGCATAAGTTTGCATTCCTGTCACCCTGTCATTCACAATACACTCAAAACAATCTGAATATTAATTATAATTAGGTTATCAGAACATGCAAATGATAGGAAGAGATAAATAAAACATTAAATACCTATTCAGACTACAGAAGACTAGCACTGTATGCATACTGAAAAGTTCACAAAAACTCATGTATACAAAATCTGAATACACATCTTATGCTTCTTTTGTAAACATTTCTTCCTAGACCACTATATAAAACAGCAATCCATAACAAATTACATTCTGCACATGGTAAATATTAATCACTGCCATTATCAAAAGCTAAATTTATAATATATTACTAAAAATGCTAACTGCAAAGATTAATGTAGCTACTTTTTAAGTATAGGCTCAAATCACATAAAAAAATGGCTTCATCACAATTGTCTACACCCAACAGTACCTTGTGAACCAGTAAGCCACAACACAAGGGTGGCACCTACTGAACAGCAGCAGTGGCAGCAGCAGTGGTGGGTGCAGCAACTTAACAAAATGATATTGGTGATGTTCTTATCACTTTCTACACCTGGAAAAAGGATGAAATATTATAAATACATCACACATATACACACACAAATATAAGGATAGCATTTAGATACATAGATAAGGAAATTAAAAAGAAAATATTCACAAGATTTATAAAACCAAAAAAAACAAAAAAATAGTAGTATGGAATCCATATCTTAAACAAAAATTGTAAAGACAGAGAAAGTGTAAAGAGCAGCTATGAAATGGGTGGCAGACTTGAAAGATCTTAGCTATGAAGAAAGGCTTGAAAAACTGAAGCTCCCAACAAAAGACAAAAACAAAG